>NW_025535468.1:0-96620 GCF_020615455.1 Coregonus clupeaformis | reverse complement strand
AATGTCACTGTTTAGCCTCATCATGACCCCTCAGACCCCTCTTACCCCTCTCTTGAACTTCAGCTTGAAACACATCTCTACAATCAGCAGCTTCTCATGTTCCAGCTGTTTCGGTGTCAGCCCGTTAATTTCATGTTCTAAAGTGAGAGAAGGAAAAACATTCACTTACGGACTATACTTGAAACACAGAGTCCTGTAAATAGATGATGATCTATTACAGATTGAGAATAAATCACCTCACCTCTGTTCTTAAGAGTATTTAGCTTAAAGTCATGTTCGTCTTGAAGGTATTCCAGAGACTTTATATTCTGATCCGCTTCCTAGCAAGTGAGATAAACGTGTTGGATCAGATAGATGACAAACCTGACATGCATGAATATGTACTGAAAATCAATGATGGACTTGTTCCACCAGGAAACAATCAACATATAGTGTATGATGGAAATGTTAACTCACCTGAACCTTGTTTTTCATGTCTTTGACTTTGTTGTCCAGCTTTTGTTTCTCCAGAACCATGCTAGTGTGTGTGTTTTCTCTGTCAGTCTGAGAAGAAAATACTGTTCATTTAACTGCACAGTTAAAGCATGTAAACGCTCCAATATACAGTTATGGATCATCTACAATATCTGACAGCATGGATAGAGAAAGACGTGTGGTGATTTTGTTAATTACAATGTATGTCAATACAAGTCAATGTAGGGCACCTCTATGCTTTTGGCAGCAGCCAGAATCCTCTGCTCCTCCTTCAGGTTTCTGGAGATGATCATGGCCATGTGAACAGGGTCCTCCTGAAAGTGGTCCTGTGAAAGTGTGTACTTTATTACTATAAACCCCAAAAACAACTCAGACACTGGGGTCATACATTAAAAACGAATTACAAATCAAAATCTTCCAGAATAAAAAAAGTTATTATAGATAATTACTGTAACATACAAGCAATACAGTATGGAAGGCCACTGGTAAAGATGTGACTGAGCTCATACTATACCTGGAGGTTTCTCTTGATCTTGCGGATGTTGTGTTGTAGCAGGAAGTTGTTCTCCAGGGCGAAGCGGCTGTGTTGGTCATCCAGCTGGGCTAGCAGGTCATGGAAACGTACTGTTGCTAAGGAGTCCTGAACAGCCACATTTTCCCTACAGGGTTTCAATCACAGGGGAAGATATCGGATGAAGGAGATGAATAGACTACAGTAGAGAGTCAATCTTTATTTATTCATTAAATACAGCAGACACTCTCCTACCATCACTGCTTACCAGTCAATGCTCTCAATCCACTTGCTGAGGTACTGTCTGATGTCCATGGGGAAGGAGTCATCATAGAGCTGGTCGACCTGCTCCAGGTATTTAGACTCCAGTAGTTGCAGCTGGCACCACTGGGCCATCTGATCAAGGAGAAGTAACAGAGAGCTATGTAATGAGCCAACGAAATAAATTAAGATATGAATATTGTCTAAGATTGAGACGTGTATTTGGTTACAATATGACCTGTATCAACTAACCCATTTAGATGATGGGCCGTAGAAAGCTACAGGATCTGCTTTAGTTTTCGAGATGATCAATCTCTGTCGAGGGAGGAGCTGGTTTTTACATAGTGTGTATTTATTTATTCTGAACACAAAAATGTAAATATGTACTTTTATGTTCGCTAGCTGGACAGGCAAACGTCGCAGAGTACTAAACTGTAAACCAATCAAAACTTGTGTACTATCCATGGTACTATCTCTGCTGATCCCGTCTGCCAATCACATTATCCGTATCTAAGGTAGTAGACAGCTGGTGACATCTTGAGAGCAATCTTCATCCGACAAACTGCTATCAGGTAAAGTCTTTATTTATTTAGAACTATTTAGTTATAGAAACATGATACCATCAATGCAAGCTGTAAAACGACTCCCAACTTAGAACCCAGCAACCTTAGTAATGTAGCTAGCTTGCTAGTTAGCTAGCTAGCTAGGTACAACAAGCAAATATGTTGCTAGCTAGCAGGAGCAGATACTGTAGCTTTATCACTAGCTAGCATGTCATTCCGGGACAAGGAGCGTTTTAGCTATCAGTTTATTCAAAGTAATAATTTAAGACTACAAAAATCTATAGGACAAGTAGTGTAAATCTAATAGTCATCAAGGCAGGACTTACTAATTTCATTGATACTGACAAATACGAAATGGCACATTATCCCTGTCAATAGTTGGACTAGGATGATTGCAGAGCACCCTGCCTGCCTCAAAAGTCAGGATGTTCATTTTGTAGCTCACAAAATACATTCCTTTGCTGTGATTTATTTGATCCATTCTGGTCTCCCACTTTTGTCTCACATTATCTGTTCAGCTCTCCTGTGTACTGCTCCCAGAGATCAACAAGTGCTATTCACCAAGCATGGGCTGATTCACGGACCTGTGAGGAGAACCATCCTACTGCAGTTTGAACTAGCCCTGCCGTCACTATTTAGACATTGGGATCACATATGCATTTGCCTGTTGTCTTTTCTTTGTGGATTTTGTCTTGGACAGTTTAGCGCATTTTAGAGTTGAAGCACACCCACTACAGATACATGTACTTGTTTGAGCATCTTTATTCATTATTGTCTCTCACTTTTGTCTCCTATGATCTATTCACCAAGTCCTGCCATTTGAACTATCCCTGCTGTCCGTCACTATTTAGACATTGAGACCACATATGCATTTGCCTGTCTTTTCTTTGTGGGTTGTCTTACACAGTCTAGTGCATTTTAGAGTTGAAGAACACCAACTACAGATACACATGCTTGTTTGAGCATCTCAAAGACTAAATTCAATGTAGAATCAGTTTCACACATGACAAACTGATTATTTTACTATTGTAACATGCAGTGGGGAGAATTATATCATCCCCGTCAGCAGCCCAGGCTTTTACCATAGACGGTAGAGCTCTCGTCTCTAGACCACACAAGCTTTAGATTGCATTCTGCTAAGGTACTTGTCTCTCTCTACATCGGTCAGCTACATTAGTGACCAGGGTGGGATCTTTGATACGCCTATGGGGCCTGGGCACACAAATGCTCCTACAGAGAAGGGGGAATACTGAATCATGCGCTGATGACAGTTCTACAATCTCTATCAGAGGCCCAGGCTTTTGGCATAGATGGTAAAGCTCTAATTTCTGGACTGCAACCCTCCACAGTACTTGATTTAGCCTATATTGATTGGTAGGTTACACTATATTTAGATACTTCAAATACTCCCTAAGCCACCTTTGCTATTTGTCTCCATACCCAATAAATGGTGAAACACTATTTGTGATTGTGTTCTTTGTTGAAATGTACATGCATGAAATGTACATTATAATTCGATTTTGGCACCGTCATCTTTTAGAAGGTTAGTGGGAATGTTAATTTAAACCACCTAGATATACTCACATTCACTGAACATCTAGTATTTGAAACTCAAACAATTTATGAACTGCTTTTTCTATAATCCTACAGGCTCTATCATTCTCTTTATCATTCTCCATACCTTATATTGCAATGCATCCAACATTATAGAGCTCAGCGTTCAACACCATAGTGCCCTCAAAGCTCATCACTAAACTAAGGACCCTGGGACTAAACACCTCCCTCTGCAACTGGATCCTGGACTTCCTGACGGGTGGTAAGGGTAGGCAACAACACATCTGCCACGATGATCCTCAACACGGGGGCCCCTCAGGGGTGCATGCTTAGTTCCCTCCTGTACTCCCTGTTCACTCATGACTGTGTGGCCAAGCACGACTCCAACACCATCATTAAGTTTGCCAACGACACAACGGTGGTAGGCCTGATCACCGACACTGAATAGACAGCCTATAGGGAGGATGTCAGAGACCTGGCAGTGTGGTGCCAGGACAACAACCTCTTTTTTATTTATTTTTATTTCACCTTTATTTAACCAGGTAAGCCAGTTGAGAACAGGTTCTCATTTACAACTGCGACCTGGCCAAGATAAAGCAAAGCAGTGCAATAAAAACAACACAGAGTTACATATGGGGTAAAAAACATAAAGTCAAAAATACAACAGAAAATATATATACAGTGTGTGCAAATGTAGCAAGTTATGGAGGTAAGGCAATAAATAGGCTATAGTGCAGAATAATTACAATAGTATTAACACTGGAATGCTAAATGTGCAAGAGATTATGTGCAAATAGAGATACTGGGGTGCAAAAGAGCAAAATAAATAACAATATAGGGATGAGGTAGTTGGGTGGGCTAATTTCAGATGGGCTGTGTACAGGTGCAGTGATCGGTAAGGTGCTCTGACAACTGATGCTTAAAGTTATTGAGGGAGATAAGAGTCTCCAGCTTCAGAGATTTTTGCAATTCGTTCCAGTCATTGGCAGCAGAGAACTGGAAGGAATGGCGGCCAAAGGAGATGTTGGCTTTGGGAATGACCAGTGAGATATACCTGCTGGAGCGCAGACTACGGGTGGGTGCTGCTATGGTGACCAATGAGCTAAGATAAGGCGGGGATTTGCCTAGCAGTGATTTATAGATGGCCTGGAGCCAGTGGGTTTGACGACGAACATGTAGTGAGGACCAGCCAACAAGAGCGTACAGGTCACAGTGGTGGGTAGTGTATGGGGCTTTGGAGACAAAACGGATGGCACTGTGATAGACTACATCCAATTTGCTGAGTAGAGTGTTGGAGGCTATTTTGTAAATGACATCGCCGAAGTCAAGGATCGGTAGGATAGTCAGTTTTACGAGGGCATGTTTGGCAGCATGAGTGAAGGAGGCTTTGTTGCGAAATAGGAAGCCGATTCTAGATTTAACTTTGGATTGGAGATTCTTTATGTGAGTCTGGAAGTTGAGTTTACAGTCTAACCAGACACCTAGGTATTTGTAGTTGTCCACATACTCTAGGTCAGACCCGTCGAGAGTGGTGATTCTAGTCGGGTGGGCGGGTGCCAGCAGCGTTCGATTGAAAAGCATGCATTTAGTTGTACTAGTGTTTAAGAGCAGTTGGAGGCTACTGAAGGATTGTTGAATGGCATTGAAGCTCGTTTGGAGGTTTGTTAACACAGTGTCCAATGAAGGGCCAGATGTATACAAAATGGTGTCGTCTGCGTAGAGGTGGATCTGAGAGTCACCAGCAGCAAGAGCGACATCATTGATATACACGGAGAAAAGTGTCGGCCCAAGAATTGAACCCTGTGGCACCCCCATAGAGACAGCCATAGGTCCAGACAACAGGCCCTCCGATTTGACACACTGAACTCTATCTGAGAAGTAGTTGGTGAACCAGGCGAGGCAGTCATTTGAGAAACCAAGGCTATTTAGTCTGCCAATAAGAATGCGGTGGTTGACAGAGTCGAAAGCCTTGGCCAGGTCGATGAAGACGGCTGCACAGTACTGTCTATTATCAATCACGGTTATAATATCGTTTAGGACCTTGAGCGTGGCTGAAGTGCACCCGTGACCAGCTCGGAAACCGGATTGCATAGCGGAGAAGGTACGGTGGTATTCGAAATGGTCGGTGATCTGTTTGTTAACTTGGCTTTCAAATACTTTTGAAAGGCAGGGCAGGATGGATATAGGTCTGTAGCAGTTTGGATCTAGAGTGTCACCCCCTTTGAAGAGTGTCACCCCCTCTCCCTCAACGTGATCAAGAAAAATGAGACGATCGTGGACTACAGGAAAAGGAGGGTTGAGCACGCTCCCATTCTCATCGACGGAGCTGTAGTAGAGCAGTTTCAGGTTCCTTGGTGTCCACATCACCAACAAACTGTCATGGCCCGAACACACCAAGACAGTCTTGAAGAGGGCACAACAACGCCTATTCCCCCTCAGGAGACTGAAAAGAGTTGGCATGGGCCCTCAGATCCTCAAAAAGTTAGTTATACAGCTGCACCATTGACAGCATCCTGACTGGTTGCATCACTGTCTGGTATGGCAACTGCTCAGCCTCCGACCGCAAGGTGCTAGAGAGGGTAGTGCGTACGGCCCAGTACATCACTGGGGCCAAGCTTCCTGCCATTCAAGACCTCTATATCAGGCGGTGTCAGAGGAAGCCCCTGAAAATTGCCAAAGACTCCAGCCACACTAGTCATAGACCGTTCTCTCTGCTACCGCACGGCAAGTGGCACCGGAGTGCCAAGTCTAGGTCCAAAAGGCTTCTTAACAGCTTCTACCCCCAAGCCATAAGACTGCTGAACAGCTAATCAAATGGATACCTGGAATATTTGCATTGAATCCCCCCTTTTTTATGCTGCTGCTACTCTCTGTTTATTATCTATGCATAGTCACTTTAACCCTACCTACATGTACATATTACCTCAATCACCTCAACTAACCGGTGCCCCGCACATTGACTCGGTACCGGTACCCCCTGTATATAGCCTCCTTATTGTTCCTCTTCTTTTTTTTGCTTTGGTTTATTTAGTAAACATTTTCTTAACTCTTATTTTTCTTAAAACTGCATTGTTGGTTAAGGGCTTGTAAGTAAGCATTTCACGTTAAGGTCTACACCTGTTGTATTCGGCCCATGTGACAAATACAATTTGATTTGATGCACGCCCACCATTGTATTGGGCAGCTGCTATTTGAGAACTCATCTGGTTTAGAACTCAAACTCTGGTTATTTTACATTTTAGTCATTTAGCAGACGCTCTTATCCAGAGCGACTTACAGTTAGTGAGTGCATGCATTTTTTCATTCTGGTCCCCCGTGGGAAACGAACCCACAACCCTGGCGTTGCAAGCGCCATGCTCTACCAAATGAGCTACACGGGACTCTTACTACAGAGCACATTGTACTGTTTTTAGAGAAGATTGTATTGCAAGATATGCTATATGTGTAGGCTAAGCAATCTGTATTGCATAGCCTGTATACACACACCTTTCTATCTACATGCTTTTATTTGAGTTTCTATGCAAAGTATATGATTGAAAGTTTATTTAAGCCTGCAGCTAGTTACTTGAAATGAGACATAGACATGCCAAAACATGATTAAAAAATGGAATTCACTGACAGAGAAATAGCTAATGAAACACAAATTAACATTTACAGTAGTTGGCTAGCTTTTTTATAAATTGGCTAAATGGTTACCTCTTCATACGATCAAGACCATTCGTATTGCATGCTGAATATTTCACGTGCACTCGAAAACAGATACACTACATGACCAAAGGTATGTGGACACCTGTCTCGAATATCTCCTTCCAAAATCATGGGCATTAATATGTTGTTGGTCCCCCCCCTTTGCTGCTATAACAGCCTCCACTCGTCTGGGAAGGCTTTCCACTAGATGTTGGAACATTGCTGCGAGGACTTGCTTCCATTCAGCCACAAGAGCATTAATGAGGTAGGGCACTGATGTTGGGCGATTAGGCCTGGCTTGCAGTCGGCGTTCCAACTCATCCCACAGGTGTTCGATGGGGTTGAGGTCAGGGCTCTGTGCAGGCCAGTCAAGTTCTTCCACACTGATCTCAACAAACCATTTCTGGACCACGCTTTGTGCACGGGGGCATTGTCATGATGAAACAGGAAAGGGCCTTCCCCAAACTGTTGCCACAAAGTTGGAAGCACAGAATCGTCTAGAATGTCATTGTATGCTGTTGCGTTAAGGTTTCCCTTCACTGGAACTAAGGGGCCTAGCCCGAACCATGAAAAACAGCCCCAGCCTATTATTCCTCCTCCACCAAACATTACAGTTGGCACTATGCATTGGGGCAGGTAGCGTTCTCCTGCCATCCGCCTAACCTAGATTCATCCATCGGACTGCCAGATGGTGAAGCGTGATTCATCACTCCAGAGAACGCGTTTCCACTGCTCCAGAGTCCAAGAGCGGCGAGCTTTACACCACTCCAGCCGACGCTTGGCATTGCGCATGGTGATCTTAGGCTTGTGTGCGGCTGCTCGGCCATGGAAACCCATTTAATGAAGCTCCCGACAAACTGTTATTGTGCTGACGTTACTTTCAGAGGCAGTTTGGAACTCGGTAGTGAGTGACGATTTTTACATGCTTCAGCGGTCCCATTCTATTTATTTATTTTTTATTTATTTCACCTTTATTTAACCAGGTAAGCCAGTTGAGAACAGGTTCTCATTTACAACTGCGACCTGGCCAAGATAAAGCAAAGTAGTGCAATAAAAACAACACAGAGTTACATATGGGGTAAAAAAAACATAAAGTCAGAAATACAACAGAAAATATATATACAGTGTGTGCAAATGTAGCAAGTTATGGAGGTAAGGCAATAAATAGGCTATAGTGCAGAATAATTACAATAGTATTAACACTGGAATGCTAGATGTGCAAGAGATGATGTGCAAATAGAGATACTGGGGTGCAAAATAGCAAAATAAATAACAATATAGGGATGAGGTAGTTGGGTGGGCTAATTTCAGATGGGCTGTGTACAGGTGCAGTGATCGGTAAGGTGCTCTGACAACTGATGCTTAAAGTTATTGAGGGAGATAAGAGTCTCCAGCTTCAGAGATTTTTGCAATTCGTTCCAGTCATTGGCAGCAGAGAACTGGAAGGAATGGCGGCCAAAGGAGGTGTTGGCTTTGGGAATGACCAGTGAGATATACCTGCTGGAGCGCAGACTACGGGTGGGTGCTGCTATTCCGTCTCCTGAGTGGCGCAGTGGTCTAAGGCACTGCATCGCAGTGCTAACTGTGTCACTAGAGATCCTGGTTCGTATCCAGGCTCTGTCGCAGCCGGCCGCGACCGGGAGACTCATGGGCGGCGCACAATTGGCCCAGCGTCGTCCAGGGTAGGGGAGGGAATGGCCGGCAGGGATGTAGCTCAGTTGATAGAGCATGGCGTTTGCAACGCCAGGGTTGTGGGTTCAATTCCCACAGGGGGCCAGTATAAAAAAATAAAATATGTAAGTCGCTCTGGATAAGAGCGTCTGCTAAATGACTAAAATGTAAAATGTAAATGTAATGGTGACCAATGAGCTAAGATAAGGCGGGGATTTGCCTAGCAGTGATTTATAGATGGCCTGGAGCCAGTGGGTTTGACGACGAACATGTAGTGAGGACCAGCCAACAAGAGCGTACAGGTCACAGTGGTGGGTAGTGTATGGGGCTTTGGAGACAAAACGGATGGCACTGTGATAGACTACATCCAATTTGCTGAGTAGAGTGTTGGAGGCTATTTTGTAAATGACATCGCCAAAGTCAAGGATCGGTAGGATAGTCAGTTTTACGAGGGCATGTTTGGCAGCATGAGTGAAGGAGGCTTTGTTGCGAAATAGGAAGCCGATTCTAGATTTAACTTTGGATTGGAGATTCTTTATGTGAGTCTGGAAGTTGAGTTTACAGTCTAACCAGACACCTAGATATTTGTAGTTGTCCACATACTCTAGGTCAGACCCGTCGAGAGTGGTGATTCTAGTCGGGTGGGCGGGTGCTAGCAGCGTTCGATTGAAAAGCATGCATTTAGTTTTACTAGTGTTTAAGAGCAGTTGAAGGCTACTGAAGGATTGTTGTATGGCATTGAAGCTCGTTTGGAGGTTTGTTAACACAGTGTCCAATGAAGGGCCAGATGTATACAAAATGGTGTCGTCTGCGTAGAGGTGGATCTGAGAGTCACCAGCAGCAAGAGCGACATCATTGATATACACGGAGAAAAGTGTCGGCCCAAGAATTGAACCCTGTGGCACCCCCATAGAGACTGCCATAGGTCCAGACAACAGGCCCTCCGATTTGACACACTGAACTCTATCTGAGAAGTAGTTGGTGAACCAGGCGAGGCAGTCATTTGAGAAACCAAGGCTATTTAGTCTGCCAATAAGAATGCGGTGGTTGACAGAGTCGAAAGCCTTGGCCAGGTCGATGAAGACGGCTGCACAGTACTGTCTATTATCAATCGTGGTTATAATATCGTTTAGGACCTTGAGCGTGGCTGAAGTGCACCCGTGACCAGCTCGGAAACCGGATTGCATAGCGGAGAAGGTACGGTGGTATTCGAAATGGTCGATGATCTGTTTGTTAACTTGGCTTTCGAATACTTTGAAAGGCAGGGCAGGATGGATATAGGTCTGTAGCAGTTTGGATCTAGAGTGTCACCCCCTTTGAAGAGGGGGATGACCGCGGCAGCTTTCCAATCTCTGGGGATCTCAGACGTTATGAAAGAGAGGTTGAACAGACTAGTAATAGGGGTTGCGACAATTTCGGCGGCTAGTTTTAGAAAGAAAGGGTCCAGATTGTCTAGCCCAGCTGATTTGTAGGGGTCCAGATTTTGCAGCGCTTTCAAAACATCAGCTGTCTGAATTTGTGTGAAGGAGAAGCGGGGGGCATGGGCAAGTTGCAGCAGAGGGTGCAGAGTTGGTGGCCGGGTTAGTGGTAGCCAGATGGAAAGCATGGCCAGCTGTAGCAAAATGCTTGTTGAAATTCTCGATTATTGTAGATTTATCGGTGGTGATAGTGTTTCCTAGCCTCAGTGCAGTGGGCAGCTGGGAGGAAGTGCTCTTATTCTCCATGGACTTTACAGTGTCCCAAAACTTTTTGGAGTTAGTGCTACAGGATGCAAATTTCTGTTTGAAAAAGTTAGCCTTTGCTTTCCTGACTGCTTGTGTATATTGGTTCCTAACTTCCTGAAAAGTTGCATATCGCGGGGGCTATTTGATGCTAATGCTGTACGCCACAGGATGTTTTTGTGCTGGTCAAGGGCAGTCAAGTCTGAGGAGAACCAGGGGCTATATCGGTTCTTAGTTCTGTATTTTTGAATGGGGCATGTTTATTTAAGATTGAGAGGAAATTACTTTTAAGGAACAACCAGGCATCCTCTACTGACGGAATGAGATCTATATCCATCCAGGATACCTGGGCCAGGTCAATTAGGAAGGCCTCCTCGCTAAAGTGTTTTAGGGAGCGTTTGACAGTGATGAGGGGTGGTCGTTTGACCGCGGACCCGTTACGGACGCAGGCAATAAGGCAGTGATCGCTGAGATCCTGGTTGAAGACAGCTGAGGTGTATTTAGAGGGTATGTTAGTCAGGATGATATCTATGAGGGTACCCATGTTTAAGGATTTAGGGTTGTACCTGGTAGGTTCGTTGATAATTTGCGTGAGGTTGAGGGCATCTAGCTTGGATTGTAGGATGGCTGGGGTATTAAGCATATCCCAATTTAGGTCACCAAGCAGTACAAACTCAGAGGATAAATGGGGGCAATCAATTCACATATGGTGTCCAGGGCACAGCTGGGGGCTGAGGGGGTCTGTAGCAAAGCGGCAACAGTGAGAGACTTATTTCTGGAAAGGTGGATTTTTAGAAGTAGAAGCTCAAACTGTTTGGGCACAGACCTGGATAGTATGATAGAGCTCTGCAGGCTATCTCTACAGTAGATTGCAACTCCACCCCCCTTTGGCAGTTCTATCTAGACGGAAAATGTTATAGTTGGGGTTGGAAATTTCAGAATTTTTGGTGGCCTTCCTGAGCCAGGATTCAGACACTGCTAGAACATCAGGGTTGGCAGAGTGTGCTAACGCAGTGAATAACTCAAACTTAGGAAGTAGACTTCTGATATTTATGTGCAAGAAACCAAGACTTTTGCGATTACAGAAGTCATCAAATGATAGCTCCTGGGGAGTAGGAGTGATACTGGGGGCTACAGGGCCTGGGTTAGCCTCTACATCACCAGAGGAACAGAGGAGGACTAGAATAAGGATACGGCTAAAGGCTTTAAGAACTGGTCTTCTAGTGCGTTGGGTACATAGAATAAAGGGGGCAGATTTCCGGGTGTTATAGAAAAGATTCAGGGCATTATGTACAGACAAGGATATGGAAGGATATGAGTAAAGTGGAGGTAAACCTAAGCGTTGGGTAACAATGAAAGAGATAGTATCTCTAGAGGCATCAATTGAGTCGGTCTCTGAGTGTATGGGGGGAGGAACAAAGGAGCTAACTAAGGCAGGTTTAGCTAGGCTGGGGGGTCTACAGTGATATAGTACAATTAGAAATAACCGAAACAACAATAAACTAACCATGTTTGGGCTGAGGCTAAACATAAACAGGATGTAGTACTGTAAAAAGGAACAGTCCAGCAGATATCAGCTGTATAGCTGAGTTATCATAAGGTCCGGTGGTGAAGCGCTAGTGAGTAAGAGGCCACGGCTAGCGTGTGCTACGTCCGTTTTGTTGTAGCCAGCTGGTAGCGATGAATCCGGAGTTAAAGGTCCAGTGATTCAGTGATTCCGGCGGAAAAACTGATATGTTCTGGGTCGATAACGCGCTGTGCAGACTGGCCGAATATCCGGTGATAAATGTCCAGTGATTAAAAATTAATCCCGCGGAAAAAAATCCAATATTCTGGGTGAAACACTGCTAGCTGTGGCTAATAGCAAGTAGCTAGTTCAGTAGCTAGTTCAGTTTAGTGAGTAAGAGGCCACGGATAACGTGTGCTAACGGGCCAGGGCTAGCAGATGGATGGAATCTTCGTGGTTAACGTCGTAACCACATCAGACGATTTCGTCGGCAGACCAGTCGTGTAGGATCGGCGGGGCTCCGTGTCAACACTAGGTGGTCCCGTCCGGTTGATAGAGAGGTAGAGAGCCGGGAGATGGGCCTAGCTCGGGATGATTAGCCAGACCACAGCGTCCGTTTTGTTGTAGCCAGCTGGTAGCGATGAATCCGGAGTTAAAGGTCCAGTGAATCAGTGATTCCGGCGGAAAAACTGATATGTTCTGGGTCGATAACGCGCTGTGCAGGCTGGCCGAATATCCGGTGATCAATGTCCAGTGATTAAAATTAATCCCGCGGAAAAAATCCAATGATCTGGTGAAACACCGCTAGCTGTGGCTAATAGCAAGTAGCTAGTTAGCTGGCTAGCTAGTTTCAACTGGAGATTCTAGATTCTAGATAAAAGGTAAGTCAATAATAGAATCCGTTCCACATTGAGTGAGGCGGGTTGCAGGAAAGTATATTTTGTAGAAGGATGAAAAGTCTGATAGGGAAATATGTACGAAAAATACAAAAAAACAGGGTATTTACAGGCTATTTACAGACACACGACAGAAACAGGACTGCACTACCTCGCCATCTTGGAATGATGAGCTTGTGTGGCCTATGAGCTTGTGTGGCCTACCACTTCGCAGCTGAGCCGTTGTTGCTCCTAGACGTTTCCACTTCCCAATAACAGCACTTACAGTTGACCAGGGCAGGAATTTGACAAACTGACTTGTTGGAAAGGTGGCATCCTATGAAGGTGCCAAGTTTAAAGTCACTGAGCTCTTCAGTAAGGCCATTCTACTGCCAATGTTTGTCTATGGAGATTACATGGCTGTGTGCTCGATATTATACACCAACGGGTGTGGCTGAAATAGCCGAAACCACTCATTTGAAGTCGTATCCACATACTTTTGGTGATGTAGTGTATTTATCTTATTTCAGTCTTTGGGAGCTAGCTTATCTGATCCAGACAGCAGCTCGCGTTTTCACAAGAGGCTGTGTTTACATCGAAGACAGAAGCAGGCCATTGGCTGCCTTCATCACGAGGGGTATGTATGGGAGTTGTGATTGGTTCCAAGTTTAGCAGTTCGGCAAATTTGCCTGCGCAGACTGTTGAAATATACATTTTATCCGAAAATGTGCAAGAATTTAAGGTGCCAACACATTTTATAGTCATCATAAGCATGTTTTACTGTCATATACAAAACATCAGCTCCTCCCTCGACGGGGATCGATCAACTTCACGTTTTTCAGCTTCGGATCACCACCTAATTTACCCTATCTCAACACAAAAGGTCCCTCCCCGTTTCCAAACAGAGATTGCAAGTGCTTTGAAGTAATTAATTTCCTTCTCCTTTCTAAGGAGCTGGTATAGAGGCTGTCATCAACACTGTTATAAATTATAGATCGCCTTACCTTTTATGTTGACTATGGACAAGAAATCACGAACGAAATACTTGAATAAAGTATGGTTTGCTGTTGCAGATCCGCTGCAAAGTACAGTCAGGTCACGCACAACATCAAACAGCATTACCCCCCAAAAAAATGTCACTTATTGTTCTATCTGTGGCGTAACAGTCTGACGCTCACATGCGGAAGGATGTATTATCCAATAGGAGTTTCGGATTTTTTTCGATAGCCAAACAAGACGAAGAGTTTGCTGCCAGACAGGCTGTTCCGACAGATGAACAACCTCCCATGAGATCCTTCACTGTCCATCTTAAGTATTTTCGTGGATATTAGACGACAATGGTACAATTTTGTTTTCATTAACTGTAATTAATGATATTACAGTGTTTTTAGTTGTTGACTGGTCGCAAATCTCCCCAAACCTTGAGCAAACCATCTAAAGCAAATACTGGATTATCTGCTGCCGTTCAGAAGCAGAAGAGAATACCCATCAGAACAGCCAAGTGTTTACCACGTGTTTTCAGGGAAAGTGAAAGTAACTAGAGCGGCTTTGCTGAAACTGTAGCTCCCGGGGTGAATGGGCAGGGACTGATCTATAAATCGTAGATATAAAAAAATAAATAATGAGTGGCTACTTTGACAATGACCAACTGAGATCAATAAAAACGATCTGGTCTGAATTCAAAGAATAGCCCAGCCCAATGAAGCGAGAACACATATTGTACAATATTAGGAGGAAATATACACTGCTCAAAAAAAAAAGGGAACACTAAAATAACACATCCTAGATCTGAATGAATGAAATAATCTTATGAAATACTTTTTTCTTTACATAGTTGAATGTGCTGACAACAAAACCACACAAAAATGATCAATGGAAATCAAATTTATCAACTCATGGAGGTCTGGATTTGGAGTCACCCTCAAAATTAAAGTGGAAAACCACACTACAGGCTGATCCAACTTTGATGTAATGTCCTTAAAACAAGTCAAAATGAGGCTCAGTAGTGTGTGTGGCCTCCACGTGCCTGTATGACCTCCCTACAATGCCTGGGCATGCTCCTGATGAGGTGGCGGATGGTCTCCTGAGGGATCTCCTCCCAGACCTGGACTAAAGCATCCGCCAACTCCTGGACAGTCTGTGGTGCAACGTGGCGTTGGTGGATGGAGCGAGACATGATGTCCCAGATGTGCGCAATTGGATTCAGGTCTGGGGAACGGGAGGGCCAGTCCATAGCATCAATGCCTTCCTCTTGCAGGAACTGCTGACACACTCCAGCCACATGTGGTCTAGCATTGTCTTGCATTAGGAGGAACCCAGGGCCAACCGCACCAGCATATGGTCTCACAAGGGGTCTGAGGATCTCATCTCGGTACCTAATGGCAGTCAGGCTACCTCTGGCGAGCACATGGAGGGCTGTGCGGCCCCCCAAAGAAATGCCACCCCACACCATGACTGACCCACCGCCAAACCGGTCATGCTGGAGGATGTTGCAGGCAGCAGAACGTTCTCCACGGCGTCTCCAGACTCTGTCACGTCTGTCACGTGCTCAGTGTGAACCTGCTTTAATCTGTGAAGAGCACAGGGCGCCAGTGGCGAATTTGCCAATCTTGGTGTTCTCTGGCAAATGCCAAACGTCCTGCACGGTGTTGGGCTGTAAGCACAACCCCCACCTGTGGACGTTGGGCCCTCATACCACCCTCATGGAGTCTGTTTCTGACCGTTTGAGCAGACACTTGCACATTTGTGGCCTGCTGGAGGTCATTTTGCAGGGCTCTGGCAGTGCTCCTCCTGCTCCTCCTTGCACAAAGGCGGAGGTAGCAGCCTGCTGCTGGGTTGTTGCCCTCCTACGGCCTCCTCCACGTCTCCTGATGTACTGGCCTGTCTCCTGGTAGCGCCTCCATGCTCTGGACACTACGCTGACAGACACAGCAAACCTTCTTGCCACAGCTCGTATTGATGTGCCATCCTGGATGAGCTGCACTACCTGAGCCACTTGTGTGGGTTGTAGACTCCATCTCATGCTACCACTAGAGTGAAAGCACCGCCAGCATTCAAAAGTGACCAAAACATCAGCCAGGAAGCATAGGAACTGAGAAGTGGTCTGTGGTCACCACCTGCAAAACAGTCCTTTATTGGGGGTGTCTTGCTAATTGCCTATAATTTCCACCTGTTGTCTATTCCATTTGCACAACAGCATGTGAAATGTATTGTCAATCAGTGTTGCTTCCTAAGTGGACAGTTTGATTTCACATTAGTGTGATTGACTTGGAGTTACATTGTGTTGTTTAAGTGTTCCTTTTCTTTTTTTGAGCAGTGTATATACTGAACAAAAATATAAACGCAACATTTACAAAGATTTTACTCATTTACAGTTCATTTAAGGAAATCTGTCAATTGAAATAAATTCATTAGGCCCTAATCTATAGATTGGGCAGCCATGGGTAGGCCCACCCACTTGGGAGCCAGGTCCACCCACTGGGGAGCCAGGCCCAGCCAATCAGAATGAGTTTTTCCACACAAAGGGGTTTTATTAAAGACAGAAATACTCCTCAGCACCCTCCTCCTCCCCCTCCTCCCCCTCCTCAGACAATCCCGCAGGTGAAGAAGCCCGATGTGGAGGTCCTGGGCTGGCATTGTTACACGTGGTCTGCGGATGTGAGGCCAGTTGATGTACTGCCAAATTCTCTAATACGACGTTGGAGGCGGCTTATGGTAGAGAAATTAACATTAAATTATCTGGCAATAGCTCTGTTGGACATTCCTGCAGTCAGCGTGCCAATTGCATGCTCCCTCAAAACTGGAGATATCTCTGGCATTGTGTTGAGTGACAAAACTGTACATTTTAGAGTGGCGTTTTATTGTCCCCAGCACAAGGTGCACCTGTGTTATGATCATGCTATTTAATCAGCTTCTTGATATGCCACACCTGTCAGGTGGATGGATTATCTTGGCAAAGGAGAAATGCTCTCTAACAGGGATGTATACAAATTTGTGCACAAAATCTGAGAGAAAACTGCTTTTTGGAAAATGTATGGAACATTTCTGGGATCTTTTATTTCAGCTCATGAAAAATGCAACCAACACTTTACATGTCATGTTTATATTTTTGTTCAGTATATACAGTATATATATACAGTGGGGAGAACAAGGACAACTTCTTACGGAGCCACTCCTTAGTTGCCCTGGCTGTGTGTTTCGGGTCATTGTCATGCTGGAAGACCCAGCCACGACCCATCTTCAATGCTCTTCCTGAGGGAAGGAGGTTGTTGGCCAAGATCTCGCGATACATGGCCCCATCCATCCTCCCCTCAATACGGTGCAGTTGTCCTGTCCCCTTTGCAGAAAAGCATCCCCAAAGAATGATGTTTCCACCTCCATGCTTCACGGTTGGGATGGTGTTCTTGGGGTTGTACTCATCCTTCTTCTTCCTCCAAACACGGCGAGTGGAGTTTAGACCAAAAAGCTATATTTTGGTCTCATCAGACCACATGACCTTCTCCCATTCCTCCTCTGGATCATCCAGATGGTCATTGGCAAACTTCAGACGGGCCTGGACATGCGCTGGCTTGAGCAGGGGGACCTTGCGTGCGCTGCAGGATTTTAATCCATGACGGCGTAATGTGTTACTAATGGTTTTCTTTCAGACTGTGGTCCCAGCTCTCTTCAGGTCATTGACCAGGTCCTGCCGTGTAGTTCTGGGCTGATCCCTCACCTTCCTCATGATCATTGATGCCCCACGAGGTGAGATCTTGCATGGAGCCCCAGACCGAGGGTGATTGACCGTCATCTTGAACTTCTTCCATTTTCTAATAATTGCGCAAACAGTTGTTGCCTTCTCACCAAGCTGCTTGCCTATTGTCCTGTAGCCCATCCCAGCCTTGTGCAGATCTACCATTTTATCCCTGATGTCCTTACACAGCTCTCTGGTCTTGGCCATTGTGGAGAGGTTGGAGTCTGTTTGATTGAGTGTGGACAGGTGTCTTTTATACAGGTAATGAGTTCAAACAGGTGCAGTTAATACAGGTAATGAGTGGAGAACAGGAGGGCTTCTTAAAGAAAAACTAACAGGTCTGTGAGAGCCGGAATTCTTACTGGTTGGTACGTGATCAAATACTTATGTCATGCAATAAAATGCAAATTAATTACTTAAAAATCATACAATGTGATTTTCTGGATTTTTGTTTTAGATTCCGTCTCTCACAGTTGAAGTGTACCTATGATAAAAATTACAGACCTCTACATGCTTTGTAAGTAGGAAAACCTGCAAAATCGGCAGTGTATCAAATACTTGTTCTCCCCACTGTATATATATATATATATATATATATATATATATATATATATATATATATATATATATATATATATAGGCTACAGTGGGCTACTAAATATCTTTCCAATGGCACACTGTATGATGAATATACTGTAAGTAGGCCTATACTTTCCAAAATTGACCTTTTTGGTCACAATCAACACCGCTATGTTTGGCAAAAACCCAACACTGCCTACCACCAAAATAACTTTGGTGGGAATGTCAAGATCTGGGGCTGCTTTTCCTCCTCTGGACCTGGACGAGTCCACATCATTAAAGGAACCATGAATTATGAGGTATACCAGGAGATTCTTGAACAGAACGTCAGGCCATCAGTCAAGGAGCTAATGCTGGCCTGAAAATGGGTCTTCCAACAAGACAACAACCCAAAGCATTCAAGCAAATCTACCAAAAACTGGCTCAGGAGAAAGAAGATTTGTGTTTTGGATTGGTCAAGTCAAAGTCCTGACCTAAATCCAATCGAGATACTGTGGCAGGACCTGAAGCGGGCAGTTCATGCCAGACCCATCAAACCTCACTCAATTGGCTGAGTTCTGTAAGGAGGAGTGGGCAAAAATCCCTAAAAACAGATGTCAGAGACTGATTACTGGCTATAGGAGACATTTAGTCCAAGATGATTGCTGCTAATGGAGGTACCACAAGCTATTGACTAAAGGGGTTCACATATTTTTGTACACATCAAATCTGAGTTTCTGTTAAATAAACCACTTTTGTTAAATAAACAATGAAAATATATCATATTTTTTTGTTTCTGTCACTGACTTGGAATGTCTTTATTACGAATTGGGGTTTAGATAAGGATTTTATGTTTATTTTAATATTTTATAGCAAAATAATGACCAGCCCTGTAGGCTTCACATACTTTCAAGCAGCACTGTATATATTTATGGATTAATATATTTTTTATTCCGATTTTTCAGGGGGTGCTGCAGCTGTTATCCTAATACGTTTCAAAGTGACCACCATTGTCCCTGTTCCCAAAAGCTCCAAGGTAACCTGCCTAAATGACTTTTGCCCTGTAGCACTCACATCTGTAATTATGAAGTGCTTTGAAAGGCTGGACATGACACACATCAACACCATCATCCCAGACACCCTAGACCCACTCCAATTCGCATACCGCCCCAACAGATCCATAGATGACACAATCTCAATTGCACTTCACACTGCCCTCTCCCACCATGACAAGAGAGGAAATAACTATGTGAGAATGCTGTTCATAGACTACAGCTCAGCATTCAATACCATAGTCCCTTCCAAGCTCATCACCAAGCTAGGGACCCTGGGACTGAACCCCTCCCTCTGCAACTGGATCCTGATCTTCCTGACGGGCCAGCCCCAGGTGGTGAGGATAGGCAACAACACCTCCAACATGCTGACCCTCAACACGGGGCCCCTCAGGGGAGTGTGCTTAGACCCTTCCCGTACTCCCTGTTCATCAAGTTTGCTGACGACACGACGGTGGTAGGCCTGATCACCGACGGCGATGAGAGGAAGGAGGTCAGAGACTTAGCAGTGTGGTGTCAGGACAACAACCTCTCCTTCAACGTCAGTAAGACCAAGGAGCTGATCGTGGACTATAGAAGAAAGAGGGGCGAGCACGCTCCCATCCACATCGACAGGGCTGTTGTGGAGCTGGTCGAGAGGTTCAAGTTCCTTGGCGTTCATATCACTAAGGACTTAACATGGTCCACACACATCCGCACAGTCGTTAAGAGGACACGGCAGTGCCCTCTTAGGAGGCTTCGGCCCTCGTATCCTCACAAAGTTCTACAGCTGCACCATCGAGAGCATCTTGACTGGCTGCATCACAGCTTGGTATGGCAAATGCACCGCCCTCAACCCTTAAAGCAGTACAGAGGGTGGTGCAGACAGCCCAGTACATCACTGGGACCGAGCTCCCTGCCATCCAGGACCTCTATATCAGGTGGTGTCATAGGAAGGCCTGAAAAATTGCCAAAGGCTCCAGCCACCCAAGCCATAGACCGTTCAAATCAAATCAAATCAAATTTTATTGGCCAAATGCGCCGAATACAACAGGTGCAGACATTACAGTGAAATGCTTACTTACAGCCCTTAACCAACAGTGCATTTATTTTTAATAAAAAAGTAGAATAAAACAAAAAAGTGTTGAGAAAAAAAGAGCAGAAGTAAAATAAAATAACAGTAGGGAGGCTATATATACAGGGGGGTACCGGTGCAGAGTCAATGTGCGGGGGCACCGGCTAGTTGTGGTAGTTGAAGTAATATGTACATGTGGGTAGAGTTAAAGTGACTATGCATAAATAATTAACAGAGTAGCAGCAGCGTAAAAAGATGGGGTGGGGGGGGCAGTGCAAATAGTCCGGGTAGCCATGATTAGCTGTTCAGGAGTCTTATGGCTTGGGGGTAGAAGCTGTTGAGAAGTATTTTGGACCTAGACTTGGCACTCCGGTACCGCTTGCCGTGCGGTAGCAGAGAGAACATTCTATGACTAGGGTGGCTGGAGTCTTTGACAATTTTGAGGGCCTTCCTCTGACACCGCCTGGTATAGAGGTCCTGGATGGCAGGAAGCTTGGCCCCAGTGATGTACTGGGCCGTACGCACTACCCTCTGTAGTGCCTTACGGTCGGAGGCCAAGCAGTTGCCATACCAGGCGGTGATGCAACCAGTCAGGATGCTCTCGATGGTGCAGCTGTATAATTTTTCGAGGACCCATGCCAAATCTTTTCAGTCTCCTGAGGGGGAATAGGCTTTGTCGTGCCCTCTTCACGACTGTCTTGGTGTGTTTGGACCATGATAGTTCGTTGGTGATGTGGACACCAAGGAACTTGAAGCTCTCAACCTGTTCCACTACAGCCCGTCGATGAGAATGGGGGCGTGCTCAGTCCTCTTTTTTTCCTGTAGTCCACAATCATCTCCTTTGTCTTGGTCACGTTGAGGGAGAGGTTGTTGTCCTGGCACCACACGGCCAGGTCTCTGACCTCCTCCCTATAGGCTGTCTCATCGTTGTCGGTGATCAGGCCTACCACTGTTGTGTCGTCGGCAAACTTAATGATGGTGTTGGAGTCGTGCTTGGCCATGCAGTCATGGATGAACAGGGAGTACAGGAGGGGACTGAGCACGCACCCCTGAGGGGCCCCCGTGTTGAGGATCAGTGTGGCAGATGGGTTGTTACCTACCCTTACCACCTGGGGGCGGCCCGTCAGGAAGTCCAGGATCCAGTTGCAGAGGGAGGTGTTTAGTCCCAGGATCCTTAGCTTAGTGATGAGCTTTGAGGGCACTATGGTGTTGAATGCTGAGCTGTAGTCAATGAATAGCATTCTCACGTAGGTGTTCCTCTTGTCCAGGTGGGAAAGGGCAGTGTGGAGTGCAATAGAGATTGCATCATCTGTGGATCTGTTGGGGCGGTATGCAAATTGGAGTGGGTCTAGGGTTTCTGGGATAATGGTGTTGATGTGAGCCATGACCAGCCTTTCAAAGCACTTCATGGCTACAGACGTCAGTGCTACGGGTCGGTAGTCATTTAGGCAGGTTATCTTAGAGTCCTTGGGCACGGGGACTATGGTGGTCTGTTTGAAACATGTTGGTATTACAGACTCAGTCAGGGACATGTTGAAAATGTCAATGAAGACACTTGCCAGTTGGTCAGCACATGCTCGGAGTACACGTCCTGGTAGTCCATCTGGCCCTGCGGCCTTGTGAATGTTGACCTGCTTAAAAGTCTTACTCACATCGGCTACGGAGAGCGTGATTACATAGTCATCCGGAACAGCTGGTGCTCTCATGCATGCTTCAGTGTTGCTTGCCTCGAAGCGAGCATAGAAGTGGTTTAGCTCGTCTGGAAGTCTCTGGGCAGCTCGCGGCTGTGCTTCCCTTTGTAGTCTGTAATAGTTTTCAAGCCCTGTCACATCAGACGAGCGTCAGAGCCGGTGTAGTACGATTCAATCTTAGTCCTGTATTGACTCTTTGCCTGTTTGATGGTTCGTCGGAGGGCATAGCAGGATTTCTTATAAGCGTCTGGGTTAGAGTCCCGCTCCTTGAAAGCGGCAGCTCTACCCTTTAGCTCAGTGCGGATGTTGCCTGTAATCCATGGCTTCTGGTTGGGGTATGTACATACGGTCACTATGGGGACAACGTCATCGATGCACTTATTGATGAAGCCAGTGACTGATGTGGTGTACTCCTCAATGCTATCTGAAGAATCCCGGAACATGTTCCAGTCTATGCTAGCAAAACAGTCCTGTAGCTTAGCATCTGCGTCATCTGACCACTTTTGTATTAACCGAGTCACTGGTGCTTCCTGCTTTAGTTTTTGCTTATAAGCAGGAATCAGGAGGATAGAGTTATGGTCAGATTTGCCAAATGGAGGGCGAGGGTACTATCCACTCTGCTACCATCCGGCAAACGGTACCGGAGCATCGGCTCTCGGACCAACATGCTCCAAGATAGTTTCTATCCCCAAGCTATAAGACTGCTAAATAGCCAGACAGCTAAATTTACATTTACATTTTAGTCATTTAGCAGACACTCTTATCCAGAGCGACTTACAGTTAGTGAGTGCATACATTTTCATACTGGTCCCCTGTTGGAATCGAACCCACAACCCTGGCGTTGCAAGCGCCATGCACTGACCCTATCTTGCATTGACCCCTACGCACACTCACCAGACTATATATACACACCATATACAGTGGCTTGCGAAAGTATTCACCCCCCTTGGCATTTTATCTATTTTGTTGCCTTACAACCTGGAATTTAAATTGATTTTTGGGGGGGTTGTATCATTTAATTTACACAACATGCCTACCACTTTGAAGATGCAAAATATTTTTTGGGGTGAAACAAACAAGAAATAAGACAAAAAAAGAGAAAACTATTCACCCCCCCCCTCCAAAGTCAATACTTTGTAGAGTCACCTTTGCAGCAATTACAGCTGCAAGTCTCTTGGGGTATGTCTCTATAAGCTTGGCAAATCTAGCCAATGGGATTTTTGCTCATTCTTCAAGGCAAAACTGCTCCAGCTCCTTCAAGTTGGATGGGTTCCGCTGGTGTACAGCAATCTTTAAGTCATCCCAGATTGTCAATTGGATTGAGGTCTGGGCTTTGACTAGGACATTCCAAGACATTTAAATATTGCCCCTTAAACCACTCGAGTGTTGCTTTAGCAGTATGCTTAGGGTCATTGTCCTGCTGGAAGGTGAACCTCCGTCCCAGTCTCAAATCTCTGGAAGAATGAAAGAGGTTTCCCTCAAGAATTTCCCTGTATTTAGCACCATCTATCGTTCCTTAAATTCTGACCAGTTTCCCAGTCCCTGTCGATGAAAAACATCCCCACAGCATGATGCTGCCACCACCATGCTTCACTGTGGGGATGGTGTTCTCGGGTACTGAGAGGTGTTGGGTTTGCGCCAGACATAGCGTTTTCCTTGATGGCCAAAAAGCTCAATTTTAGTTTCATCTGATCAGAGTACCTTCTTCCATATGTTTGGGGAGTCTCCCCCATGGCTTTTGGCGAACACCAAACGTGTTTGCTTATTTTTTTCTTTAAGCAATGGCTTTTTTCTGGCCACTCTTCCGTAAAGCCCAGCTCTGTGGAGTGTATGGCTTAAAGTGGTCCTATGGACAGATACTCCAATCTCCGCTGTGGAGCATTGCAGCTTTGCAGCTCCTTCAGGGTTATCTTTGGTCTCTTTGTTGCCTCTCTGATTAATGCCCTCCTTGCCTGGTCCGTGAGTTTTGGTGCCGGCCCTCTCTTGGCAGGTTTGTTGTGGTGCCATATTATTTCAATTTTTTAATAATGGATTTAATGGTGCTCTGTGGGATGTTCAAAGTTTCTGATATTTTTTTATAACCCAACCCTGATATGTACTTCTCCACAACTTTGTCCCTGACCTGTTTGGAGAGCTCCTTGGTCATCATGGCGCTGCTTGCTTGGTGGTGCCCCTTACTTAGTGGTGTTGCAGACTCTGGGGCCTTTCAGAACGGGTGTATATATACTGAGATCATGTGACAGATCATGTCACTTAGATTGCACACAGGTGGACTTTATTTAACTAATTATGTGACTTCAGAAGGTAATTGGTTGCACCAGATCTTATTTAGGGGCTTCATAGCAAAGGGGGTGAATACATATGCATGCACCACTTTTCCGTTATTTATTTTTTAGAATTTTTTGAAACAAGTTATTTTTTTCATTTCACTTCACCAATTTGGACTATTTGGTGTATGTCCATTACATGAAATCCAAATAAAAATCAATTTCAATTACAGGTTGTAATGCAACAAAATAGAAAAAATGCCAAGGGGGATGAATACTTTTGCAAGGCACTGTACACACTCACTCACACACAATACATCGAAACTCCCACACAAAACCCATACACATTCACTACATATGCACACATAGACATAACACACACGCATACCGAAACAACACAACACACAAACATTATTATCTATCCTGATGCCTAGTCACTTTACCCTGCCTTCATGTACATATCTACCTGAAATACTTTGTACCTCTGCACATTGATTTGGTACTGGTACTCCCTGTATATAGCTCCATTCTTGTGTATTTTATTTTATTCCTTATGTTACTATTTTATTTGTATTATTATTTGGAAACTCTGCATCGTTGGGAAGGGCTCGTAAGCAAGCATTTCACGCTAAAGTTTACATCAGTAGTATTCAGCGCATGTGACAAATAAAAATGTATTTGAGTTGATACAGTACTAGGGAAGCGCTAATGCAAAACATAACATTCCTATCATAATCTGTAGGCTAAACTGATTACAATAAAATATGACTATAGGCCTAAAATATTTAGCTACATATGGAACATATCTTACATGTTTGGTTTAAATTCATGGAGGCTAATCGAATAGCTCTGTATGTGACACTGTGTTCTGAGGACCACCAAGCTGTTCCAAAATCCTGTGATCCACAATATCGGGGACATCTGTTTCAGTGCAGATTTTGCACTCTCATGACAGTTGTGTTATGTGTCCTTAAATGTTTTTAGCAGTTCCAGCCACAGTGCGGAACAAACCTCAGGGGGAGAGTATGGGCAGTTCATGTCTCACTCAGAGCAAAGGGTTCATGTTTTTCAAACTCCACATGTCTCTTGTAGCCTCTTATGCAAAAAAATTTATGGATTCTTGTAAGAGGGTTCAATTTGGGATAACTTTTCACTCATTGCACAACACAGTGTGTATAATGTGTATGTGTGTGTGTGTGTGTGTGTGTGTGTGTGTGTGTGTGTTTTGTGTGTGTGTGTGTGTGTGTGTGTGTGTTTTGTTTTTTTTTTTTGTCCTCTCATCCTCCCTCTCAGGAGCAGCCACAGTGGTCCACCACCATTGATGGTATCTTCCCATAAATGATCTGCTCCATGTGGTTGAAGTAGAGCATGTTGATGGGGGACATCTTAGTTGGAGTACAACAGGGCCCTGTCGTACCCCGTGGGTTAGCCTTGTTCACCAGGTGAGTGTGGGGGTACTTCTGGAGGTGCATGTACTCACACTCTCCAGAACAGTAGTTGGCCTTGTAGCGTTTGGGGGCAATGATCCAGTCCCAGCCAAAGGCCTCAAAGTCCACGGTGAGGGGGTAGCGGCAGCACCGTGTCTCTGAGGACTCCTCATCACAGTCCAGGCCTGAGTCCCTCCGGGATCGCTTTTAGGTTCTCCAATATCTTCACCTCCATGAAGGGTTGCTGTGAATGGAATGACAATAAGAATTAAATCCAAAACAAAACAGCACTGCAAACATCTGGTGGCATCACTCTGATGGAATACAATCTCCACTGTGGATGGATTTATGTTTATACATGGTTATCAATAATAATATACTTACCAGTCCCTCTTCTCCCAGCTCCGCTACTGTGACAGCCAAGTCCTGCCCTTTCGAATCATAAGCTTTGATCTCGAGACCATAATGAGTCTCTGGCTGACGAAGCCAGGTTTTGAGTAATTGATTGATGTCTACACTTTGCCAAGAGCTTGCACCAGAAGCTACATCGATCTTCAAGGAGAGGATCCGTATGCGCGAGTTTCCCTCAGTGGTTGCTTTTATGCGGGAGATTTGCAAGAAGACAGTTGTGACCGTGTCAGCCGGCCGCAAGTGCACCCAAAGTTGTGCATGTAAGATGTTGTTAGGTCGAATTTTCGGACTGAGATTGAAGAAACAACAAGATGGTATTCCGTCTTCTTGTGACATTGGTCCAGCTAAAAAGAGAAGAGTTAGAATAAGTCCCAGTTTTGTCCCTTTGGAACCCAATTACGCACGGCACACCAGTGAATTGGCGCATGGCAGGCATAAACTACCCACTTTTGTATAAGCAAATAACTCAATTACTTACGTTTGGCCATGGTTATGATCGTTTCAGTGGTGGCACGCTCTCATCCTCCACACGATGCTCATACTGGTCCATAAGTTGTGTCAAGGGGGCGCTTTCGGTAAGAGCTGCATGATCATATCTCGGCTGATGTTTGGAGCCTGCTCGAGCCTCAGAATGCTGAGAATTTGGGATCTGATGTTGTGAAGTCTCATTAGTCTGCTCTGTTCTCTGAATTCGCAGGTTGAGCATTGCTCTCCTTCTCCCTCCACTGTTGTTACGTTGGCTTGGCGCCTCGTGGTTTCATTTATCCCCATGGTGCCAAGTGCAGCTAAGAGTGTCAGGTAAAGCATAAATTGCATCCTGTCACTTGTCTTTTTAATCCCACTTTGTACAGAATAGCCTATCCCAGGCCTATATAACACAGTGACAAGTATTTTAATGACTTTTTTTTTTATATAATCTCCCCCTCTCCATTTTATGATTCTGATTGGCTGCATTAGAGATGAATGTTTTGTTTCAGTTTTAAAGAGATAGACAGCTTTAACATACGCCAATTACTGGACGCATGTACCATCTGTTGCTACGTTTCCATCCAATTGGCGACAGATTTTCATGCGAATATTCTAGAATCCACATAAAGGAAATATTACATTTTTCCACAAGTGGTGTGTTTCCACCTAAATGACTTGCTGTGGATACAAATCAGTGCCTGATGACATAGTGCACACTAAATGTAGGCCTACTTTTTTCACGTACGTTTTTTATGTACCGAATAAAAATCTAAAGTCCATTGTGTTTCCATCGCATTTTCAACTCTACCGTAATTTTGTCAGAAAAACTGTTGCATTAAATAGCAAATGTGACTACTCAGGTCTTGGCCCGTGAGCTCTAGCCATTCGCTCGCAGATAAAGTGCGGGTAGGCTAGTCTACATTATATTATTATGGATAAGAGCAGAATATTTGTATTTTGTCAAATGGCAGTCAAGCATTGATCATCATGTCACCAGAATAAGACCGTGCACTTTAACCACCCTGTTAAGTTTATCATAACTTATTCCATCTGTAGCCTCCCGTTCAGGACTTAACTTTTTAATTTCATACTTTCTTAAAGTCTCACTGCCTCCCCCCAATTAACCACCCTACGATTAATAAACTGCATGGTTTCCAGAGTCATAGTGGGAGGACCATCACACACCATATCATCGCGTGACTCCAAGTTTACTTTAATATGATGGTTATTATATCAACATTTGCGCATAAAGGCGTTTCCACCGCCATTTATCGCATAATTAATTTTGACTGACACAAAAAGATCCCACCATGCGATCGAACAAATTATGTCAGGATTTATACAATTGTCCTGAAACTTCCTGTTTCCATCATAGCTGTCATGTTTTATATAAATATGCATACTATATATGCATACAAACTGGATCGAAAAGTGGTTCGTATGGGTGTTTACTGTGGTATGATGTAGCGTTCATGTATTAGCCGGAACTTGGAAAATCGGAAGTTGTAGTTATACACGTGCCGTCTTCAATCAGTTAGCAAGTCAGACATTTCCTATTTTCCTAGTTCGGACTAGTGTATGAATGCGTCATAAAACCTGCGAAATTCCTGAGGAAATTCCCAGATCGAATCTTAAACACCTTGCTCCCTCAGAACAACAGATCTATACGTGCTTTATTTCAAAGGGATATTGTATCTATTCCTTATGTCACAACTTACTGGAATACATTTGTCAATAATATCTGTTGGAAAAAGTCTGGTTATTACCACACAAATACCTGCTTGTTAACAATGTCAAAGAGGTCTCTTTCAGAATGATCCATAAGTATTACCCTGCGAATCATTACCTTAAGAAACTCAAAAAATACATTAACATTCACTGTACTTTTTGTGTTGAGCATCCAGAAACAGTTTTACATTTATTCTGGCATTGTCTACATGTAAAGAAATTATGGCAAGATATTTATAGTTTTATAATTGTTAATATTCCTGGCTTTTGTTTTTTATGGGAAAATATGCTTCTCGGTTTCCTTAACTATAATAAGGATAAAGAAAAACAAATGTACCTCATAAATCTAATTGTGCTAATGTAAAATGTCATATTCATAAATGTAAATTCACTAATAAATTCCATGTTTTCTATAAGGAATCCGAGCAGTACATTAAGACCATTCTACATTCTTCCAATAAGAAAGCAATCAATAGATGTACTTTAACTGTACTTTTTGTGTTGAGCATATATTTTAAGGTCTTTGTATAATCTGTAATTTGTTGTACCCCCTAGCATATGTTATCATTGTCTGTTTGTATACTTATTGTCTCTGGATAAGAGCATCTGCTAAATGACGTAAATGTAAATGTAAATGTAATGTGCAATGAAACAATAAAATAAAAAAACTTTCCGTAACACCGATTGGATAATACTTATTTCCGCATGCCTTCCGAACTGTTGCGTTTGCTTTTTTGTAGCCTACTGTCTGTACATTTTAACGGAGAAGTCTGTTCTCTGTGATTTAGTTTCTCTCGTCAAAGGTAAGGCAATCTTTTATTTATAACAGTGGTGATACAGCCTTTATACCAACACCTCAGAAAGGAGAAGGAAATTCACTTTAAACTTCATGCAGATTAATGACTTGACGCATGAAACAAGTCACGACTGGGCTATGGAAACATGAAATGCTGGTAACTGCCGACAGACAATTGTTTCGTTCGACATGGTGGGATCTTCTTTTGTGAGTCAAATTAATTATGCGAGAAATCGCGGTGGAACCACCTTTATGCGGAAATAGGCTATTGATATAGTCAATAACCATCATAACGAAGTAAATTTGGAGGCACGCCATCATGATATGTTGTATGGTCCTCCCACTACGATTCGGGAAAGCATAGTTTATTAGGCTACAGTTAAAATCAATTATGATGAACATCACAGGGTGAGGGTGTGAATGTGCAAGGTGATGAACTTGATGATCCCTTCCAATGAATATCGAGAGTCTTATTCTGGTGACATGATTATCGATGCCATGGCTGCTGTTTGACAAATAAAAATAATATCCCTCTTATCCATAACAATCTCATAATGTTGGTAGCCTACCCGCACTGTATCTGCGAGCGGTTGGCTAGAGCGCATTTGCCAAAACCAAAGTGGGCACATTTGCTATATAATTTTTACCATTTAGCAGACGCTCCAAAGCCACTTACATCCGGCTACTTTTTTCCCGATCGAACCCACTCCTCGCAGCTGACTCGCTAACGCAACAGTTTCTGTGACAAAACCATAGTTGTGTTCGAATACTATACTAACCGTACTATTTGTGACCTAAATTGAGTATATAGTATGTTTATTGGTCATAGTATGGATATAGTTAGTATGCCAAAATTCCCGAATGTCCTACTGGTAGTACTGTTGGAAAAAATAGGAAGCGTACCAGCAGTGGACACTATTTCCGTATTTTAGAGCCCATAATGTAATGACTTTTCAAATAAGTTACCTTACACATAATGTTGGCTGACAATTTGTTATCTACGCTATCCTTACGAACCACATAGCATATCATTACAACAGGTAATATGTTTGCTAGCTACCTAACGTTAGTTGGCTACTAATACATCAAACTTGCCAGCATGTTAACTAGCGACATGCTATTTAACTAACTACCCAACATTGATTGACTTCATTATTCCCGTCATTCTTTGTTTAGCTAAGTGGTATAGTCGTTGTGCGTTCTCAATGGACATTCGGGTGCTTTCGTAAATTCGCTCTGGCTATCTACTCCGCTTTCAGAGCACTCTCGTCTGAGTGTACGACAGCGCAGAATAATTGATGAATTTACGAGCGCTCAACACCGGTTGAATATGGCCGGTGTCAGTAAACGTCGGCAAAAAAAGCGTAATTAAATTGTTGCCAGCAGCGCAGTTACAGTCACCAACGCTCTGGATAACATGAAACCTGCCGAACCAGCTCTGCTAGGGCGAGGAAAATAGTCAGAGTGAGGTGTTCTCTCATTTGTATCTGGAAGTAGCTAGCCAACGTTAGCTTGGGTGCTTGACTGACGTAAGGACAGAACGTTCGAATCAACCCTACTCCTCCGCCCGAGCGTCAAGTGTGCGCTCCGAGAGCGAAACGCTCTGAATTTACAAACGGACAATCTGACAACGCTCTGAATTTACAAACGCCCTGAGCGCACTCTGGCACTGATTGAAGTTAAGAACACAATCGTAACATTTCTAGCTAGTAACTAACAAGCTAGCAAGAGGTTGCATAGCAACAGCATCAACTTCCCGTAGACAGTCGAAAAGGATACGGTTCGTTTACAGTATACTAAGTGAACTAAAAGTATATAAACTCAGCAAAAAAAGAAACGTCCTCTCACTGCCAACTGCGTTTATTTTCAGCAAACTTAACATGTGAAAATATTTGTATGAACATAACAAGATTCAACAACTGAGACATAAACTGAACAAGTTCCACAGACATGTGACTAACATAAATTGAATAATGTGTCCCTGAACAAAGGGGGGGGGGTCAAAATCAAAAGTAACAGTCAGTATCTGGTGTGGCCACCAGCTGCATTAAGTACTGCAGTGCATCTCCTCCTCATGGACTGCACCAGATTAGCCAGTTCTTGCAGTGAGATGTTACCCCACGCTTCCACCAAGGCACCTGCAAGTTCCCAGACATTTCTGGGGGGAATAGCCCCTAGCCCTCACCCTCCGATCCAACAGGTCCCAGACGTGCTCAATGGGATTGCGATCCGGGCTCTTCGCTGGCCATGGCAGAACACTGACATTCCTGTCTTGCAGGAAATCACGCACAGAATGAGCAGTATAGCTGGTGGCATTGTCATGCTGGAGGGTCATGTCAGGATGAGCCTGCAGGAAGGGTACCACATGAGGGAGGAGGATGTCTTCCTGTAACGCACAGCGTTGAGATTGCCTGCAATGACAACAAGCTCAGTCCGATGATGCTGTGACACACCGCCTCAGACCAAGACAGACCCTACACCTCCAAATCGATCTCGCTCCAGAGTACAGGCCTCGTTGTAACGCTCATTCCATCGACGATAAACGCGAATCCGACCATCACCCCTGGTGAGACAAAACTGCGACTGGTCAGTAAAGAGCACTTTTTGCCAGTCCTGTCTGGTCCAGCGACGGTGGGTTTGTGCCCATAGGCGACATTGTTTCCGGTGATGTCTGGTGAGGACCTGCCTTACAACAGGCCTACAAGCCCTCAGTCCAGCCTCTCTCAGCCTATTGCGGACAGTCTGAGCACTGATGGAGGGATTGTGCGTTCCTGGTGTAACTCGGGCAGTTATTGTTGCCATCCTGTACCTGTCCCGCAGGTGTGATGTTCGGATGTACCGATCCTGTGCATGTGTAGTTACACGTGGTCTGCCAATGCGAGGACGATCAGCTGTACGTCCTGTCTCCCTGTAGCGCTGTCTTAGGCGTCTCACAGTACAGACATTGCAATTTATTGCCATGGCCACATCTGCAGTCCTCATGCCTCCTTGCAGCATGCCTAAGGCACGTTTACGCAGATGAGGAGGGACCCTGGACATCTTTCTTTTGGTGTTTTTCAGAGTCAGTAGAAAGGCCTCTTTAGTGTCCTAAGTTTTCATAACTGTGACCTTAATTGCCTACCGTCTGTAAGCTGTTAGTGTCTTAACGACCGTTCCACAGGTGCATGTTCATTAATTGTTTATGGTTCATTGAACAAGCATGGGAAACAGTGTTTAAACCCTTAACAATGAAGATCTGTGAAGTTATTTGGATTTTACGAATTATCTTTGAAAGACAGGGTCCTGAAAAGGGGACTTTTCTTTTTTTGCTGAGTTTAGAATGTAGAATATACTCATTAAGTATGTAGTATACAGTATGCTATTATGGGTATTCGAACACAGCTCATCAGTAGAGTTGAAAATGCGATGGAAACCCATTTAATTTGTATTTTTCATTCGGTACATGGGAATTAAATGGTAAAAGTTATTTTGCCTTTTATTTTGCCTTTTATCCGCAAAAAGTCAGTTTGTTGGAAACACATCCCTGAGGGGAAATGCGTATATTGTTTTATGCAGATTTTAGAACATTTGCATGAAAATCTGTCGCAAATTGAATGGAAACCTAGCTACTGTTTGGAAATGGGGCAGAACCGTTGTGTTGAGATAGGGGTAATGGGGCAGGGAGGCCAACAAGCTGATACATGCCAGGCATATGAAGGTGAATTATTATCCATGTTGTAGCCATGTAATTGTTTCAATAATAGACATACATTTTCATAATACATTTACTGTTATTGCTCACTGGTCTAGATGGCCCAGTGGGGCCAGCTGCAACTACTGGATCCTAAATACCAGGAGCAGGTCCAACAGCTCTATGATGACTCCTTCCCCATGGACATCAGACAGTGCTTCAGCAAGTGGATTGAGAGCATCGACTGGTAAACAAGCAGGGATAAAGACTGCAGGGAGGCTGCTGTAAAATGGATTTACAAAGATCTATTCTATTTGACCAGAATTCTACACTACTCTTTTCAATTATATCTGTATTTTATTGTATTTCATCTCTTTCATCCAATCTTAATTCCTGTGTAAATCCATATCTATGTAGAGATAATGTTGCTGTTCTGATACTGATATACAGTATGTCAATGATCCAATCCATAGGGATTATGTGGCTGTTGAGGAATCCCTTGCCACTGTCCGCTTCCACGATCTCCTAGCCCAGCTTGATGACCAACACAGCCGCTTCGCCCTGGAGAAAAACCTCCTGCGACAACACAACATCCGCAAGTTCAAGAGAAACTTCCAGGTTTAGTATGAGCTCAGTCACATCTTTTCAGTACAGACCTTACTGCCAGTGGCCTTCCATACTTTATTGCTTGTATGTTACAGGAATGATCAATTAGAAGTTATACCTCTTGCTGCTATTTTCCCCTTTTAACTCCTGAAATATATTGATCTTGAATGAGTTGTTGATGTGGAATTCATGACCCCACTCTCTGTAAATGTTTTTTGGGGTTTGTAGTAATAAAGTACACACTTTCACAGGACCGCTTTCAGGAGGACCCTGTTCACATGGCCATGATCATCTCCAGAAACCTGAAGGAGGAGCAGAGGATTCTGGCTGCTGCCAAAAGCATAGAGGTGCCCTACATTGACTTGTATTGACATACATTGTAATTCATAAAATCACCACACGTCTTTCTCTATCCATGCTGTCAGATATTGTAGATGATCCATAACTGTATATTGGAGCGTTTACATGCTTTAACTGTGCAGTTAAATGAACAGTATTTTCTTCTCAGACCGACAGAGAAAACACACAGACTAGCATGGTTCTGGAGAAACAAAAGCTGGACAACAAAGTCAAAGACATGAAAAACAAGGTTCAGGTGAGTTAACATTTCCATCATATACTATATGTTGATTGTTTCCTGGTGGAACAAGTCCATCAGTGATTTGCAGTACATGTTCATGCATGTCAGGTTTGTCATCTATCTGATCCAACACGTTTATCTCACTTGCTAGGAAGCGGATCAGAATATAAAGTCTCTGGAATACCTTCAAGACGAGCATGACTTTAAGCTAAATACTCTTAAGAACAGAGGTGAGGTGTTTTATTCTCAATCTGTAATAGATCATCATCTATTTACAGGAATCTGTGTTTCAAGTATAGTCCGTAAGTGAATGTTTTTCCTTCTCTCACTTTAGAACATGAAATTAACAGGCTGACACCGAAACAGCTGGAACATGAGAAGCAGCTGATTGTAGAGATGTGTCTCAAGCTGAAGTTCAAGAGAGGGGTAAGAGGGGTCATGAGGGGTCATGATGAGGCTAAACAGTGACATTCGACCATGACTTTGTACTGTGAAAAATAAAATGTAATGACAAAAAACATGAATAATCATGCATCAAGCACCACTAAGAATAACATGTATCATAGTCTCAGTCTGAATGACTAAGAGTGTATTATCTAGTTATAACCAGCATGCTCATATTGAAGAGTAGATGACGGTTATAGAGTAAATAATAACTATACGTTTGTTGTTGTCGCCCTCCACAGGAAGTGGTTGGCCAGTTAGCAGAGGTGCTTAACATGGCAGAGGCGGTCCAGTCAGACCTGATCTCAGAAGAGCTGCCTAAGTGGAAAAAGAGGCAGCAGAGCTCCTGTATCGGAGGACCACCCAACGCATGTCTGGACCAACTGCAGAACTGGTGAGGAGGCTAGTTCATTATTTTGGGTGTGTTGGCTGATGAAGCAAAAATATGCATTTTGGTTCTCTCCAAACAAATGGAAAATACATTTATTATTTTTCTTCATCTTCTTCTTCTTCCCCTGTAGGTTCACAGCGGTGGCGGAAAGCCTGCAGCAGGTGAGGCAGCAGCTGAAGGAGCTCCAGGAACTAGAGCAGAAGTACACATACGACAACGACCCAATCACACAGCAGAAAGGCTTACTGGAGGGGCGGGCCCTGGCACTGTTCGGAACCTCCTAGAACGGTGAGTGACACCACACCTGTATTCCGATTTTAAATTAATTATCTCTCTCTCTCTCTCTCTCTCTCTCTCTCTCTCTCATATATATATATATATATATATATATATATATATATACACTGCTCAAAAAAATAAAGGGAACACTAAAATAACACATCCTAGATCTGAATGAATGAAATAATCTTATGAAATACTTTTTTCTTTACATAGTTGAATGTGCTGACAACAAAATCACACAAAAATTATCAATGGAAATCAAATTTATCAACCCATGGAGGTCTGGATTTGGAGTCACCCTCAAAATTATTGTGGAAAACCACACTACAGGCTGATCCAACTTTGATGTAATGTCCTTAAAACAAGTCAAAATGAGGCTCAGTAGTGTGTGTGGCCTCCACGTGCCTGTATGACCTCCCTACAATGCCTGGGCATGCTCCTGATGAGATGGCGGATGGTCTCCTGAGGGATCTGCTCCCAGACCTGGACTAAAGCATCCGCCAACTCCTGGACAGTCTGTGGTGCAACGTGGCGTTGGTGGATGGAGCGAGACATGATGTCCCAGATGTGCTCAATTGGATTCAGGTCTGGGGAACGGGCGGGCCAGTCCATAGCATCAATGCCTTCCTCTTGCAGGAACTGCTGACACACTCCAGCCACATGAGGTCTAGCATTGTCTTGCATTAGGAGGAACCCAGGGCCAACCGCACCAGCATATGGTCTCACAAGGGGTCTGAGGATCTCATCTCGGTACCTAATGGCAGTCAGGCTACCTCTGGCGAGCACATGGAGGGCTGTGCGGCCCCCCAAAGAAATGCCACCCCACACCATGACTGACCCACCGCCAAACCGGTCATGCTGGAGGATGTTGCAGGCGGCAGAACGTTATCCACGGCGTCTCCAGACTCTGTCACGTCTGTCACATGTGCTCAGTGTGAACCTGCTTTCATCTGTGAAGAGCACAGGGCGCCAGTGGTGAATTTGCCGATCTTGGTGTTCTCTGGCAAATGCCAAACGTCCTGCACGGTGTTGGGCTGTAAGCACAACCTCCACCTGTGGACGTCGGGCCCTCATACCACCCTCATGGAGTCTGTTTCTGACGGTTTGAGCAGACACATGCACATTTGTGGCCTGCTGGAGGTCATTTTGCAGGGCTCTGGCAGTGCTCCTCCTTCTCCTCCTGCACAAAGGCGGAGGTAGGAGTCCTGCTGCTGGGTTGTTGCCCTCCTACGGCCTCCTCCACGTCTCCTGATGTACTGGCCTGTCTCCTGGTAGCGCCTCCATGCTCTGGACACTACGCTGACAGACACAGCAAACCTTCTTGCCACAGCTCGCATTGATGTGCCATCCTGGATGAGCTGCACTACCTGAGCCACTTGTGTGGGTTGTAGACTCCGTCTCATGCTACCACTAGAGTGAAAGCACCGCCAGCATTCAAAAGTGACCAAAACATCAGCCAGGAAGCATAGGAACTGAGAAGTGGTCTGTGGTCACCACCTGCAAAACCAGGCCTTTATTGGGGGTGTCTTGCTAATTTCCTATAATTTACACCTGTTGTCTATTCCATTTGCACAACAGCATGTGAAATGTATTGTCAATCAGTGTTGCTTCCTAAGTGGACAGTTTGATTTCACAGAAGTGTGATTGACTTGGAGTTACATTGTGTTGTTTAAGTGTTCCCTTTATTTTATTGAGCAGTGTATATATATACACAGTACCAGTCAAAAGTTTGGACACACCTACTCATTCAAGGGTTTTTCTTTATTTTTACTATTTTCTACATTGTAGAATAATATGGAAGACATCAAAACTATGAAATAACACATATGGAATCATGTAGTAACCAAAACAGTGTTGAACAAATCAAAAGAGTGTGCAAAGCTGTCAAAGGCAAAGGCTATTTGAAGAATTTCAAATATAAAATATATTTTGATTTGTTTAACACTTTTTTGGTTACTACATGATTCCATATGTGTTATTTCATAGTTTTGATGTCTTCACTATTATTCTACAATGTAGAAAATAGTAAAAATAAAGAAAAACCCTTGAATGAGTAGCTGTGTCCAAACTTTTGACTGGTAGTGTGTGTGTGTATATATACACTACCGTTCAAAAGTTTGGGTTCACTTAGAAATGTCCTTGTTTTCGAAAGGAAAGCAATTTCTTTGTCCATTAAAATAACATAAAATTGATCAGAAATACAGTATATACATTGTTAATGTTGTAAATGGCTATTGAAGCTGGAAACGGCTGATTTTTTATGGAATATCTACATATGCGTTCAGAGGCCCATTATAAGCAACCATCGGTCCTGTGTCCCAATGGCACGTTGTGTTTCCTAATCCAAGTTTATCATTTTAAAAGGCTAATTGATAATTAGAAAACCCTTTAGAAATTATGTTAGCACAGCTGAAAAACGGTTGTGCTGATTAAAGAAGCAATAAAACTGGCCTTCTTGAGACTAGTTGAGTATCTGGAGCATCAGCAATTGTGGGTTCGATTACAGGCTCAAAATGGCCAGAAACAAATAATTTTCTTTTGAAACTCGTCAGTCTATTCTTGTTCTGAGAAATTAAGGCTATTCCATGCGAGAAATTGCCAAGAAACTGAAGATCTCGTACAACGCTATGTATTACTCCCTTCACAGAACAGCGCAAACTAGCTCTAACCAGAATAGAAAGAGGAGTGGGAGGCCCCAGTGCACAACTGAGCAAAAGGACAAATACAATAGAGTGTCTAGTTTGAGAAACAGATGCCTCTACAGGGCCTCAACTGGCAGCTTCATTAAATAGTACCCGCAAAACACCAGTCTCAACGTCAACAGTGAAGAGGCGAGTCCGGGATGCTGACCTTCTAGGCAGAGTTTAAAAGAAAAAGCCATATCTCAGACTGCCCATCTTAATCTTTTATTTTTAAACCCCTTCAGTCAATAGCTTGTGGCTCCTCCATTTGCAGCGATAACTTCGACAAAACGTCTCCTATAGCCAGTAATCCGTTTCTGACATCTGTTTTGAGGGCTTTTTGCCCACTCCTCCTTACCGAACATAGGTCAGGACTTTGACTTGGCCAACCCAAAACACAAATCTTCTTTCTTCGGAGACATTCTTTGGTAGATTTGCTTGCATGCTTTGTGTTATTGTTGTTGGAAGACCCATTTTCAGCCCAGCTTTAGGTCCTTGACTGATGGCCTGACGTTCTGTTCAAGAATCTCCTGTTATACCTCAGAATTCATGGTTCCCTTAATGATGTGGAGTCGTCAAGGTCCAGAGGAGGAAAAGCAGCCCCAGATCTTGACATTTCCACCACCATGCTTGACAGTTGGGATAAGGTTATTTTGGCGGTAGGCAGTGTTTTTGCCAAACATAGCGGTGTTGATTGTGACCAAAAAGATAAATTGTGGACTCATCGGTCCAGAGAATGGACTTCCAGAAACCTTCAGGTTTGTCCAGGTGGTCTCTGGCAAAGTTAAGATGGCCAGTTTGGTTATTTTCTGACAGCAGAGGCTTCTTCCTAGCAACCCTCCCATGAATGGCATTTCGATTGTGTTCTTCTTATTGTTGAAGCATGCACAGTTACCTGAGATGCAGCAAGGAGGTCTGCAAATCTCTAGATGTTATGTTTGGGTTGGCTTTTACCTGATTTATTATTGTTCTTGTGGCTCTTGGGGATATTTTGGTATTTTGGAAGGGCATCCACTTCTAGGCTGAGTTGCTGTAATGTTAAATGTTCTCCATTTGTAAATTATTTGCCTCACAGTGGACTGATGGAGCTCAAATCTTTTTGAGATTATTTTATAGCCTTCCCCAGACTGATGTGTTCTCACTACCCTCGTCCTGATGTCTTCTGAGATTTCCTTTCCTCTCGGCATGGTGTGCTTTGCATTCACCTGGATGGGTAACACCAAACTGACCAGGTTTCTTATATCTATTTATCAGAGTCCCGCCCATACTCTTTCCTAACGATCTCTCCTTTGATTGGTTTATTTGGTAGCTCATTATTTACCCACCTGATTCTACGTACCTACTTGATTTAACCAAAGCAACCTAGGGTTCACTTATTTTTGCACCTGCACTAATTCCTTTTTAATGTTGTTTTTCTACACATTTCCTATACACCAACATATGGTATTGTTAAATATAAACCTGTTATGCCAGATCAAAAAGACTGGTTCTGATTAAATGAAGATTTCATGGTAAAATTGAAAAAATCTGTAATTACACAAGGGGTTCACATACTTTCAAACAGCACTGTGTATTTATATATATATATATATACAGTGAGGGAAAAAAGTATTTGATCCCCTGCTGATTTTGTACGTTTGCCCACTGACAAATATATAAGTCTATCATTTTAATGGTAGGTTTATTTGAACAGTGAGAGACAGAATAACAACAAAAAAATCCAGAAAAACACGTCAAAAATGTTATAAATTGATTTGTATTTTAATGAGGGAAATAAGTATTTGACACCTCTGCAAAACATGACTTAGTACTTGGTGGCAAAACCCTTGTTGGCAATCACAGAGGTCAGACGTTTCTTGTAGTTGGCCACCAGGTTTGCACACATCTCAGGAGGGATTTTGTCCCACTCCTCTTTGCAGATTTTCTACAAGTCATTAAGGTTTCAAGGCTGACGTTTGGCAACTCGAGCCTTCAGCTCCCTCCACAGATATTCTATGGGATTAAGGTCTGGAGACTGGCTAGGCCACTCCAGGACCTTAATGTGCTTCTTCTTGAGCCACTCCTTTGTTGCCTTGGCCGTGTGTTTTGGGTCATTGCCATGCTGGAATACCCATCCACAACCCATTTTCAATGCCCTGGCTGAGGGAAGGAGGTTCTCACCCAAGATTTGACGGTACATGGCCCCGTCCATCGTCCCTTTGATGCGGTGAAGTTGTCCTGTCCCCTTAGCAGAAAAACACCCTCCAAAGCATAATGTTTCCACCTCCATGTTTGACGGTGGGGATGGTGTTCTTGGGGTCATAGGCAGCATTCCTCCTCCTCCAAACACGGCGAGTTGAGTTGATGCCAAAAGAGCTCGATTTTGGTCTCATCTGACCACAACACTTTCACCCAGTTCTCCTCTGAATCATTCAGATGTTCATTGGCAAACTTCAGACGGGCCTGTATATGTGCTTTCTTGAGCAGGGGGACCTTGCGGGCGCTGCAGGATTTCAGTCCTTCACGGCGTAGTGTGTTACCAATTGTTTTCTTGGTGACTATGGTCCCAGCTGCCTTGAGATCATTGACAAGATCCTCCCCGTGTAGTTCTGGGCTGATTCCTCACCGTTCTCATGATCATTGCAACTCCACGAGGTGAGATCTTGCATGGAGCCCCAGGCCGAGGGAGATTGACAGTTATTTTGTGTTTCTTCCATTTGCGAATAATCGCACCAACTGTTGTCACCTTCTCACCAAGCTGCTTGCCGATGGTTTTGTAGCCCATTCCAGCCTTGTGTAGGTCTGCAATCTTGTCCCTGACATCCTTGGAGAGCTCTTTGGTCTTGACCATGGTGGAGAGTTTGGAATCTGATTGATTGATTGCTTCTGTGGACAGGTGTCTTTTATACTGGTAACAAGCTGAGATTAGGAGCACTCCCTTTAAGAGTGCGCTCCTAATCTCAGCTCGTTACCTGTATAAAAGACACCTGGGAGCCAGAAATCGTTCTGATTGAGAGGGGGTCATATACTTATTTCCCCTAATTAAAATGCAAATCAATTTATAACATTTTTGACATGCGTTTTTCTGGATTTTTGTTGTTGTTATTCTGTCTCTAACTGTTCAAATAAACCTACCATTAAACTTATAGACTGATCATTTCTTTGTCAGTGGGCAAACATACAAAATCAGCATGGGATCAAATACTTTTTCCCTCACTGTATATACCCAAATGCCTCTATACAGTATATCACCTCTAAATTATTTGTGTCTCTATGGTGTGTCTCAGTTCCTTGGTGGTGGAGAGACAGCCCTGTATGCCTACACATCCACAGAGACCTCTGGTGCTGAAGACACAGGTGCAATTCACTGTCAAGCTCAGGTAAGCACAAACACAACAGCACCTACCATCTGTAGTTCCTCCCATCTGTAGTTCCTATGGATCTTTCCAGGCCTGGTTGAGTTTTGATTTGTATTCGCTCTCCTCTAGATTTCTTGTGAAGCTCCAGGAATTCAACAATAAACTCAAAGTGAAAGCCTTTTTAAACAAGTAAGTAAATGAGTGTTGTGTGTTATGTCCTGCTCTTGAATTTGTGATGTGAAAACCTACCTTAATTGAATGCACTTTTTTTTTTCCTCCGTAAGTTCTCTCCCTAAGTTCCCTAATTTCAACGTTCGTAAGTTCAACATATTGAAAAGCAACCCAAAGGTTATGAGTATGGAGCAGTACAATGGAAGCTTGGCTGCAGAGTTTTTACATTTGGTAAGCTAGCACCATTTCAAATGGCATACAGGGCACTAAATCTGAATGACTGTCCATTTGGACCTGCACTGTCATTACTCCTTACAGCAGGGTTCCCCAAATGGCGGTCATTTTATTTGTTAAAGTTGTATTTCTTATTTATTTTTTACGGTAAAAACACCAGCAAATCAGCTCCAAGTGATTTTAATTTAGAAAATCTGTTCTAAAATATTACCATGCATATTAAATAAATATATGTGACTGTATACAAATGTAAGCAAGGTTTGAAATTGTTATGTTTTAGTCAAATATTATATCTGTTTGGGCTTCTTGCGGTCAATTTGTAGTATACAAATTATTTGTAATTATGTTCCGGCACCCTGACCATCCGCTCAAGAAAATATCGGGCCGCGGCTGAATCTACAGTAGTTGATGATCCCTGCATTACAGTTTATTCTTTGATCTCAACACAGAAACTGCAAGAGCAGAGAGTGAATGGAAAAGGAAAGAAAGAGGTGAGAGACCTAAGAGAGCTGGTTTCTGATTGGTCTTAATGGGCTATAATGACCATGTAATCTGTACAGTATTTGTGAATTTCATGATAAATACTAAATACAGTCTGGTGCGGATTATGTTTGCTCTGTCTGTCCATGTTATTCCAGGGCCTCTCATTGTGACAGAGGAGCTGCACTCCATCTGCTTTGAGTCTGAACTCCGCCAGTCAGGTCTGGAAATCAAACTAGAGGTAAGTGGTCTGAAATATAGAGACTACACTTCCATTTTCATGAGGTCCAACAGCACTCTGGCCTTATTTAATTTGATCTTGATTTTCTCCGGCCTCTGGTCCTTCTTAGACCATCTCCCTGCCAATCGTGGTCATCTCCAACATCAGCCAGCTGCCCAGTGGCTGGGCCTCCATCCTGTGGTACAACATGCTGACCAGCGAGCCCCAGGTAGAGTACCTCCCCTCTGGTTTCTCCCAAGTTTTCTCTCAAGGTTCCTTCCTTCTAGGGGAGCTTTTCCTTGCCTTGAAGGCGCAATGCTGGGTTACTGTCAAGCACTTTAAAAAGGAGTGATTGATTTGTTGTAACAGAACCTGGAGTTCTTCCTGAGCCCACCTACAGTGTCCTGGGGTCAGCTGTCTGAGGTGCTGAGCTGGCAGTTCTCCTCTGTCACCAAGAGGGGACTCAATGATGAGCAGCTAGGTATGCTGGCTGACAAACTACTGGGCCAGAAAGCACAGAGAAATCCTGAGGGCCTTATCCCCTGGACCATGTTCGGTGCTGTCAAGGTAGGTTATGATTACAGTACACAGAATATAGAATATTTGGTCTCACTTTAAACAAAGTACAACTGATAAAGGAATTATATAGCATACATAAATGCTTCATAAACACTACATAAATGCTTCACAAATGGTGTAGAAAGGGTGACAACAAATCCCACTGTAGGGTGATTTGCCAAATGTGACATAATGCACGATATATGTTTATACACCATTTATAAAATATGACATATACTTATAGATGATTTGTGAAGCATTTATGTAGTGCTTATGAAGCCTTTATGTATTCTATATAAAGCCTTCATAAGTTGTACTTTGTTTAAAATATTTACAGTTCATAAAGATATATAAGGAAGATATCTAGTAAGTGTTTCCCTGTGTCTACTATAGAGCCAGAGTGAGAAGAGCTTTCCCTTCTGGCTGTGGATCGAAGCCATCCTGGACCTCATCAAGAGACATCTGCTGTCCCTGTGGAACGATGGGTGAGTTATTTCATTTTCAGTGGGTTGAACATGATCATTATCAGAGAGTTAGCAGTATGGTATCTATAGCTTGCCACAACAGACTTCATTCTGTTAGAGCTGCATCTGCCGAATTTCTCAGCACAAAAGCAAACAACTACACTCTTACGCTCTAATTAGCTGAGGAACGCTCAATTCAGTTCTCTTATATCGAGGCAGAGTTGAGTTTTGATAACTAGTCGAGGGATTTGATAGCAACAACATTGAGTCACCATCAGTCGATTCTTGTAAAAACTGAAAAATAGGTGTTTGTAGTCGATAAAAGTTTGTGTTAAAAGTATGAATTTCAGCACCCCGCTGAAGGACCGCTGTTGTATAGGACAAACATAGGTACATGTAAGCTGATGAAGAATCGAATGATGGTGACTCAATGTTGTTGCTAGCAAATCCCGAGACCAGTTATGAAAACTCAACTCCGCCTCGATATGAGAGAACGGAGTTGAGCGTTCCTCTTGCTAGTTCTAATGGACTACCAGTGACCACAGATGGCTGAATCAGCTACAGTGCATTCGGAAAGTATTCAGACCCCTTCCCTTTTTCCACATTTTGTTACGTTACAGCCTTATTCTAAAATGGACTAAATAAATACAAATCCTAATCAATCACAATACCCCATAATAACAAAGCGAAAACTTTGTTAAAAATTAAAACAGAAATACCTTATTTACATAAACTACCAGTCAAAAGTTTGGACACACCTACTCATTCAAGGGTTTTTGTTTATTTTTACTATGTTTTACATTGTAGAATAATAGTGAAGACATCAAAACTATGAAATAATACATATGGAATCATGTAGTAAACAAAAAAGTCTTAAACAAATCAAAGTATATTTGAGAATCTTCAAATAGCCACCCTTTGCCTTGATGACAGCTTTGCACACTCTTGGCATTCTCTCACCCAGCTTCACTTGGAATGCTTTTCCAACAGTCTTGAAGGAGTTCCCACATATGCTGAGCACTTGTTGGCTGCTTTTCCTTCACTCTGCGGTCCAACTCATCCCAAACCATCTCAATTGGGTTGAGGTCGGGGGACTGTGGAGGCCAGGTTATCTGATGCAGCACTCCATCACTCTCCTTGGTAAAATAACCCTTATACAGCCTGGAGGTGGTTTGGGTCATTGTCCTGTTGAAAAACAAATGATAGTCCCACTAAGCCCAAACCAGATGGGATGGCGTATCGCTGTAGAATGCTGTGGTTGCCATGCTGGTTAAGTGTGCCTTGAATTCTAAATAAATCACAGACAGTGTCACCAGCAAAGCACCCCCACACTATAACACCTCCTCCTCCATGCTTTACGGTGGGAAATACACATGCGGAGATCATCTGTTCACCCACACTGCGTCTCACAAAGACACGGCGGTTGGAACCCAAAATCTCCAATTTGGACTCCAGACCAAAGGACACATTTCCACCGGTCTAATGTTCATTGCTCGTGTTTCTTGGCCCAAGCAGGTCTCTTCTTGTTATTGGTGTCCTTTAGTAGTGGTTTCTTTGCAGCAATTCGACCATGAAGGCCTGATTCACACAGTCCCCTCTGAACAGTTGATGTTGAGATGTGTCTGTTATTTGAACCCTGTGAAGCATTTATTTGGGGTGCAATTTCTGAGGCTGGTAACTCTTAACTTATCCTCTGCAGCAGAGTTAACTCTGGGTCTTCCATTCCTGTCGCAGTCCTCACGAGAGCCAGTTTCATCATAGCGCTTGATGGTTTTTGCGACTGCACATGAAGAAACTTTCAAATTTCTTGAAATGTTCCGTATTGACTGACCTTCATGTCTTAAAGTAATGATGGACTGTTGTTTCTCTTTGCTTATTTGAGCTGTTCTTGGCATAATATGGACTTAGTCCTATTTGGTAAATACCATCTTCTGTATATCCCCTACCTTGTCACAACAGAACTGATTGGCTCATATGCATTAAGAAGGAAAGAAATTCCACAAATTAACTTTTAAGAAGGCACACCTGTTAATTGAAATGCATTCCAGGTGACTACCTCATGAAGCTGGTTGAGAGAATGCCAGGAGTGTGCAAAGCTGTCATCAAGGCGAAGGGTGGCTACTTTGAAGAATCTCAAATATAAAATATATATTGATTTGTTTAACACTCTTTTGGTTACTACATGATTCCATATGTGTTATTTCATAGTTTTGATGTCTTCACTATTATTCTACAATGTAGAAAATAGTTAAAAATAAAGAAAAAACCTGGAATGAGTAGGTGTATCCAAACTTTTGACTGGTACTGTAAGTATTCAGACCCTTTGCTATGAGACTCGAAATTGAGCTCCGGTGTATCCTGTTTCCATTGATCATCCTTGAGATGTTTCTGCAACTTGATTGGAGTCCACCTGTGGTAAATTCAATTGATTGGACATGATTTGGAAAGGCACACACTTGTCTATATAAGGTCCCACACTTGAAAGTGCATGTCAGAGCAAAACCAAGCCATGAGGTCGAAGGAATTGTCCGTAGAGCTCCGAGACAGGATTGTGTCGAGGCACAGATTTGGGGAAGGGTACCCAACCATTTCTGCAGCATTGAAGGTCCCCAAGAACACAGTGGCTTCCATCATTCTTAAATGGAAGAAGTTTGGAACCACCAAGACTCTTCCTAGAGCTGGCCGCCCGGCTCGGGAGAGAAGGGCCTTGGTCAGGGAGGTGACCAAGAACCTGATGGTCACTCTGACAGAGCTCCAGAGTTGCTCTGTGGAAATGGGAGAACCTTCCAGAAGGACAACCATCTCTGCAGCTCTCCCCCAATCAGGCCTTTATGGTAGAGTGGCCAGACGGAAGCCACTCCTCAGTAAAAGGCACATGACAGCCCACTTGAAGTTTGCCAAAGGCACCTAAAGACTCAGACCATGAGAAACAAGGTTCTCTGGTCTGATGAAACCAAGATTGAACTCTTTGGCCTGAATGCCAAGCGTGACATCTGGAGGAAACCTGGCACCATCCCTACGGTGAAGCATGGTGGTGGCAACATCATCCTGTGGGGATGTTTTTCAGCGGCAGGGACTGGGAGACTAGTCAGGATCGAAGGAAAGATGAACAGAGCAAGGTACAGAGAGATTATTGATGAAAACCTGCTCCAGAGCGCTCAGGACTTCAGACTGGGGCAAAGGTTCACCTTCCAACAGGACAATGACCCTAAGCACACAGCCAAGACAACACAGGAGTGGCTTTGGGACAAGTCTCTGAATGTTCTTGAGTGGCCCAGCCAGAGCCTGGACTTGAACCCGATCAAACATCTCCGGTGAGACCTGAAAATAGCTGTGCAGCGACGCTCCCCATCCAACCTGACAGAGCTTGAGGGGATCTGCAGAGAAGAATGGGAGAAACTCCTCAAGTACAGGTGTGCCAAGCTTGTAGCGTCATACCCAAGAAGACTCGATGCTGTAATCGCTGCCAAAGGGGCTTCAACAAAGTACTGAGTAAACGGTCTGAATACTTATGTAAATGTTATATTTCAGTTTTTTATTTCTTATACATTTTGCAAAAATTTCAAAAAATGTGTTTTTGCTTTGTCATTATGGGGTATTGTGTGTAGATTGATGATGGAAAAAACAATTGAATCCATTTTAGAATAAAGCTGTAACGTAACAAAATGTGGAAAAAGTTAAGGGGTCTGAATACTTTCCGAATGCACTGTACATTTACAGAATTGTTGAACAATGTGAATTTCCCCTGTCAAATATACATAATAAAGTAAAATGTTGTTTATTCAAAAAAAAAATTCACCCACGTAGTTGCATTCTGGGCTTTGTGAGTAAGGAGAGGGAGAAGTCCATGCTGACTGGGAAGTGTCCAGGCACGTTCTTGCTGCGCTTCAGTGAGAGTAGCAGAGACGGAGCCATCACATTCACTTGGGTGGAACACGACCTATACGGTGAGTCTGTGAAAACACACACACCACACGCACACACAGCGGCCCTGTAGGCAATTACAATTAAAAGGTTGATGTGTGTGTGTTTCGCAGATAAGCCTGTATTCCATGCAGTGGAGCCCTACACCAAGAAGAAGCTGTCTGTCGTCTCTCTGCCTGACATCATCCGCACCTACAAGGTGATGGCAGCTGAGAACATCCCAGAGAACCCACTCCGCTTCCTCTACCCAGACATCCCCAAAGACAAGGCCTTCGGAAAGTACTACGCCAGGGCCACAGAGGGTAAGCAGCCAGTGACCTCTTTGTTTCAATCCTCTGTGAATATTATAATAAATAATATATGCCATTTAGCGGACGCTTTTATCCAAAGCGACTTAGTCATACGTGTATACATTTTACGTATGGGGGGTCCCGGAATAAAGAAGCATTACTGAAATCTACTTCCATTGTCCCACCAAGAGTGGCTGAAAATTAGTCTCTCTTCTGTTTGCTCCTCAATCATGCCCCTTGGTAGCAATTGTGTTCTTTTTGATTTACACAAAGCCCCTGTGAGGACCAGGATGTCTGTTTGGTAGACCATTGGGGTTGTGGAGCAGGTGGGGCAGGTGTTCTTTATCTCTGGCCCACCATTTTAATTTTTCAGCATCGGAGCCCATGGATGTGGAGAGTCCCACCACAACAGCATACATGAAGACAGAACTCATATCAGTGTCAGAAGTGTAAGTCTAGAGTACACTTCATAATACTCAATATTCATTTATTTCGTAAAAGGTGAAGGTGCCATAAATACTGTATTTGTATTTGCAATAGTCTGGTTTGAGTATGATTGATGATCTGACTTAACTGTCATTTTCGCAATGTGTTTTAGTCACCCATCTAGACTGCAAGACAACATGATGCCCATGTCGCCAGACGTGTTCGGAGAGCTGAAGAGGAGTGTTGCACCAGTGCTCCAGTGTTGGAATAGTCCTAAGGATATGTTAGATTAATTTGTATTTTAAGAATAATGACTAAAGGATTTCACCCCAAATACAGTATAAATGTGTGAACGGTGTTAAGAGTTATAATGTAGTGGCAACCCACTAACAGAGGGGGGCGGGACTAAACATTCCAGGGTGAAGGGGACTGAGAAAACGGGTTAAAAAAAGCCTCCTAAAGGTGGGTGGAGCAAAGTGCCTTTGTGTGTCAAGGGGTATAAAAACAGTAGTGTATGGGTTTTGGCGCCAGAGCTCTCCATGAATGAAAATACAGATAATTCTTGCTGGTTGTGGAGCTTGAATCATTTATGATTAAAACCAGAGCCTTACAACCCCTGGTAATGATTCAAGCTTAGGTTGAATTAGAGATAGAAATTCTCATGACAGGATATTGATGCTGTGGTGAGTAAAACTTCCCCTCTGGTGCTCAAAAAAGTTTATTAAATTCCATTCAATTGCAGTCTGATGCCAAACACTATCTAAGAATTGATGAACAATGCAATCATTGGCGAATATGTAGCCGATATGTCATGATGACATTTCTCGTCCATTATTCTTCTTCATCATACTACTTGCCTCAGGCATCTGATCTCGGAGAGTTTTTACCTGAAGACTTTCAGGTATAGTTAATGGTGCCGTTTTCGCCGAATAAGCATGTCTTTGCTAGTAATAACAGGCTGTGGCTGACATTTCAATTACGCAAAATAAACACTGGTGCTGTCAAACCGTACCTACTGTAGTAACTTATAGTAGTACGTGCAGTACAACTGTTTTGTGTTTTCAGCATGAGGCTCATGTATGCATGAATATCTGTAGTCTGCTACATTTCCTGACCTGTATGCAACATCCTCTAAAAATGCTTAAATCCCTTGAGATTGGAATGAATGTGCATGTTGCAAATTCAATGTCATCATGATGCCATTTATTTTGTCCCGCTAGTCTAACCTATGGTAGTTTTGCATCCATAAAGACATTTTGCTCATGTTGACTATTTATCATCCTCTGTAGATGTTTGAGAACATGCCTAACTTGGACTGCAACTGAACCAACGGACATGTGGGACCTGATCATTTAGTCCAGAACATGTTTTATATTGAAGCCTATTTCATTTGTATCCTTTACTCTCCTTGAACTTCAGTAGTCATGTTGCAGAACATATAAACTTTTTTTGTACGGAGTCAGTTTGAAAGATATACAATTACAGTAGAAATATACATGATATATTACACTCACTGGAAACAAATAGATATTTTGGTGATAATGTGTATAAACATAAAACACTTAGCTAACTACTGTAACATTCATATAATGAATGAATAGGCGCTCCTAAGTCTTTCCATGTCCATATTCAACCATATACAGTCCTGTGTGGCTCACTTGCGACGCCACGGTTGTGGGTTCGATTCACAGTAAGGGAAAAAAAGGTCTGAAAATGTATGCACTCACTACTTGTAAGTCACTCTGGATAAGACCATCTGCTAAATGACCCCAAAAAAAGAATAAAATGAGATATCATCCATCTTTAAAGTTATTTATTTATTGTTTGATCATTGAAATAAATATATATCCATTGCCTGCAACACACAGCTGAAGCAGATATACTTGAATGAAAAAAAAAAAACTGATGACATCAGTATACACCTGTGGTACATTCAAAATAATTAGTTAATGTTGAAGTTGAGCTGCACCTACACAGATGAACAATAAACCCTCATACATACGAGGCTTCTTGTGCAACAGGGACTGGGGATACAAAGTCAAATCACTTGAGATGAGTTATTCAATAACAATATCATAGTCATTCATCAAATCACAAGTAAGTTGCCTTAGTACTTTTACTACAATAGTTTAGGGTTTAAGATTTTGAATGCAATGCCCTGCAATGTACTCACTGTCCCTCCCATAGTCTATGACACAAACACAGACACACAAACAGACAAGTTCTCACCAAAACAACCTGACTTTTCAAGTAAATGCTTATACGTTTATTTTACACTTTTTAAAAAGTGCTCCGTTAGTTATGTGTAGGATAGTCTTAGTGTTCTGCTTTCATATAGGCCTATAATGACAACTATTTTATCTCTACCCAAAATAGGCTTTTGGGTGAGTATGGCAAGATTTAAAGTCCACCATTGTGGAGTTCTTACGAACGAAAAACATTAGTTAAAGTGTAATGCACTGTCTATAACTGTAGATAAAATCAGTGTAAAACCATATACAGTGCCTTGCAAAAGTGTTCATCCCCCTTGGCGTTTTAACTATTTTGTTGCATTATAACCTGTAATTTAAAAGGAGTTTCATTTGGATTTCATGTAATGGGCATACACAAAATACTCCAAATTGGTGAAGTGAAATTAAAAAAATAACTTGTTTACAAAAATTCAGTGGAACGATGGGCGAGTTATTCTTGACTCTTTTTGGAGTTCCACCTTACAAAAGCAAACAACTAGTGGTCTTATAGGGATGCCATATTAGCCGACTGGCTACATTTACAGACATGATGAACAATGTGCATTGTCCCTGCCTACTAAACCGAATACAGTAATAGAAGTACCAAAGGAAGTAATAAAGAAATGTTGCTTGTTCTCTCCCACTACAGCTGCATCCTGGGCTTTGTGAGGAAGGAGAGGGCAAAGACCATGCTGACTGGGAAGTGTCCAGGTACGTTCCTGCTGCGCTTCAGTGAGCTTAGCAGAGATGGAGCCATCACATTCACTTGGGTGGAACACGACCTATACGGTGAGTAGCACACACACTGGAGCCATTTAATATTAAAGGTGCTATTTTTTAATTTTTAATTTTTATTTAACCTTTATTCTAACAGGGTGGAATCCTGGGTGGAATCCAGAAGGCAGGATGGTAGTATAGAAATAACCCCCCCCCCAAAAAAACAAAAAAAACAACAACAAACTGACTTGCCCAAAAAGCACCAATCCATTAAAATGTAGATTATTCTCAAGATGGTTCCATAAGTGAGGTGCGAAGAAACTAAAATCCCTTTTACCTAAATCTCTAGTGACAGAAGGAATTTCAAGAGTTAACCATCCCTGTGACTGAGTATGGTATCTCATACTTCTATAGGTTAGTAACAATGTTAGGTAAAGGCAGTTTTTTTTGCAAAAGAGCTTTCTAAATTAACACAATGCATTGTTTCGACCTATGTGACGTCAAAGAGGGCCAGCCTACTTTCAGATAGAGAATGCAATGATGAGTGCTAAATCTGTCGCCAGTGATATAGCTGTCGCCCTTGTTCCACAGATAAGCCTGTATTCCATGCGGTGGAGCCCTACACCAAGAAGAAGCTGACTGTCATCTCTCTGCCTGACATCATCCGCACCTATAAGGTGATGGCAGCTGAGAACATCCCAGAGAACCCACTCCGCTTCCTCTACCCAGACATCCCCAAAGACAAGGCCTTCGGAAAGTACTACGCCAGGGCCTCAGAGGGTAAGCAGCCAGCGACCTTTTTGTTTCAAATCATAGATTATTTACAGCGACTCGTGAGAAGGTCACCCGTGACTGTGAGGTAAAATATTTATGAAATTAATAGGATTTAACTTCTAATAAAATAAAAATTCAAAAAATAAGATTTTTGGGGGATGCTTTCCTATAGTTCTGATGCATTTCAGACACCTCAATCCATACTTCCTTTTGATTTATTTTTGGCCATGTATGAATGGGTTATTCAGTGTGTTTCTATGGGCTAATAGCAGTAAGGTCAAATTCAATCTTTCATCAAATACTTTTTATATATTTTAGGGGGATACCTACAGGGGTCATAAAACTCTAAATCAAATAGCTAAATGGTCCATCTTATGATCATAATAAAACAATTTTTTATGTTAGCTTTGTAGATATCGCCTTAGACTCCTAGGGGTTAAGCTTGTGGGCATCGTAGAGCAAAACAGCTGAACGGTAGAGGGTGATATTTGTTTCTGGCTCAAACCGTTCGGACTTGAGAGGTTTATGCAAAAACGCAGAAGTCTCTATCTTAAACGGACATAATTTTATGGCCGTGTTTCTTTAACTGTTGATTAGAAAATAGAAACGATACAATTAGGGATTCTATTTCTATGTTTAAAATCCCCTCAATGACCATGTCTGGTAAACCTTTGGGAATATTTATTATTACCAACACCTCTGTCTTACATCTGGTCCACCATTTTGTTTTTCAGCATCTAAGCCCATGGACGTGAAGAGTCCCATCGACACAGGATACATAAAGACATTTTTCATATCAGTGTCAGAAGTGTAAGTTCAGAGTAGGCTACCTTTGATACGTTACAGATATCTTAATCAATTACATATAGGCTAAAGGTACAACAAAATGTGTATTTAATACAGGAAGACATTTTATTTGCAATATTCTGGTTTGGGTATAATCCATTATCTGATTTAACTGACTGTTATTTTCGGAATGTGTTTTAGTCACCCAAGTGGACCAGTGCTCCATTGTTGGAGGGGAAGTCCTAAGGATATTGTTTGCTGCTGTGGTAAGTGCAATTTCTGTCTGGGGCTTTACTGTGATAAACAGTAAAGCATTTTGTACAGATGTAGCCTGGCTGTACAGTAGGGGAGAGTGGGGTATGTTGAGCAATGTTTTACATTCAGCATTACTATGTCAAGGGAAATATACACTCGTAGAAAAAAGGGTTCTAAAAGGGTTCTGTGGCTGTCCCCATAGGAGAACCCGTTTTGGTTCAAGGTAGAAATATGTTAGGTTTCATGTAGAACCCTCTGTAGAAAGGATTCTACATGCAACCCAAAAGGGTTATATCTGGAACCAAAAGGGGTTATTCAAAGGGTTCTCCTATGGGGACAGCCAAAGTACCCTATTTGGTTCTAGATAGCACCTTTCTTTCTAAGAGTGTAGTATTCTTTCTAAAAAAGTTATCTACACTGAACAAAAATATAAACGTAACATGTAAAGTGTTGGTCCCATGTTTCATGAGCTGAAATAAAAATTCCCAGAAATGTTCCATACGCACAAAAAGCTTAATTCTCTCAAATTTGTTTACATCCCTGTTAGTGAGCATTTCTCCTTAGCCAAGAGAATCCATCCACCTGGCAGGTGTGGCATATCAAGAAGCTGATTAAACAGCATGATCATTACACAGGTGCTGGGGACAACAAAAGGCCACTTTAAAATGTGCAGTTTTGTCATGCAACACAATGCCACAGATGTGTCAAGTTTTGAGAGAGCGTATAATTGGCATGCTGACTGCAGGAATGTCCACCATAGCTGTTGCCAGAGAATTTAATGTTAATTTCTCTACCAAAAGCTGCCTCCAAAGTCCTTATAGAGAGGAGTATTTCTGTCTATAATAAAGCCATTTTTTGCAGAAAAACGTATAATAATAATAATAATAATATGCCATTTAGCAGACGCTTTTATCCAAAGCGACTTACAGTCATTATTCTGATTGGCTGCTCAGTGGGTGGGCTTTGCTGCCAGGTGGGTGGGCCTATCCCTCCAATACCCACCCATGGCTGAACCCCTGCCCAGTCATGTGAAATCCATAGATTAGGGCATTATTTATTTATTTCAATTTACTGATTTTTCTTATATGAACTGTAACTCAGTAAAATCTTTTAAATTGTTGCATTTATGTTTTTGTTCAGTATACAGTGAGGGAAAAAAGTATTTGATCCCCTGCTGATTTTATACGTTTGCCCACTGACAAAGAAATTATCAGTCTATAATTTTAATGGTAGTTTATTTGAACAGTGAGAGACAGAATAGCAACCATTTTTTTAAAATGAGGGATATAAGTATTTAACCCCCTCTCAATCAGAAAGATTTCTGGCTCCCAGGTGTCTTTTATACAGCTAACGAGCTGAGATTAGGAGCACACCCTTAAAGGGAGTGCTCCTAATCTCAGCTTGTTACCTGTATAAAAGACACCTGTCCACAGAAGCAATCAATCAATCAGATTCCAAACTCTCCACCATGGCCAAGACCAAAGAGCTCTCCAAGGATGTCAGGGACAAGATTGTAGACCTACACAAGGCTGGAATGGGCTACAAGACCATCGGCAAGCAGCTTGGTGAGAAGTTGACAACAGTTGGTGCGATTATTCGCAAATGGAAGAAACACAAAAGACCTGTCAATCTCCCTCGGCCTGGGGCTCCATGCAAGATCTCACCTCGTGGAGTTGCAATGATCATGAGAACGGTGAGGAATCAGCCCAGAACTACACGGGAGGATCTTGTCAATGATCTCAAGGCAGCTGGGACCATAGTCACCAAGAAAACAATTGGTAACACACTACGCCGTGAAGGACTGAAATCCTGCAGCACCCGCAAGGTCCCCCTGCTCAAGAAAGCACTTATACAGGCCTGTCTGAAGTTTGCCAATAAACATCTGAAGGATTCAGAGGAGAACTGGGTGAAAGTGTTGTGGTTAGATGAGACCAAAATGGAGCTCTTTGGCATCAACTCAACTCGCCGTGTTTGGAGGAGGAGGAATGCTGCCTATGACCCCAAGAACACCCTCCCCACCGTCAAACATGGAGGTGGAAACGTTATGCTTTGGGGGGTGTTTTTCTGCTAAGGGGACAGGACAACTTCACCGCATCAAAGGGACAATGGACGGGGCCATGTACCGTCAAATCTTGGTTGAGAACCTCCTTCCCTCAGCCAGGGCAGCTTTGCTCACAATTGGCATTCTCTCAATCAGCTTCATGAAGTAGTCACCTGGAATGCATTTCAATTAACAGGTGTGCCTTCTTAAAAGTTAATTTGTGGAATTTCTTTCCTTCTTAATGTGTTTGAGCCAATCAGTTGTGTTGGGACAAGGTAGGGGGTATACAGAAGATAGCTCTATTTGGTAATAGACAAAGTCCATATTATGGCAAGAAAATATCAAATACAGTGGGGGAAAAAAAGTATTTAGTCAGCCACCAATTGTGCAACTTCTCCCACTTAAAATGATGAGAGAGGCCTGTAATTTTCATCATAGGTACACGTCAACTATGACAGACAAAATGAGAAAGAGAAATCACATTTTAGGATATTTAATGAATTTATTTGCAAATTATGGTGGAAAATAAGTATTTGGTCAACAACAAAAGTTTCTCAATACTTTGTTATATACCCTTTGTTGGCAATGACACAGGTCAAACGTTTTCTGTAAGTCTTCACAAGGTTTTCACACACTGTTGCTGGTAATTTGGGACATTCCTCCATGCAGATCTCCTCTAGAGCAGTGATGTTTTGGGGCTGTCGCTGGGCAACACAGACTTTCAACTCCCTCCAAAGATTTTCTATGGGGTTGAGATCTGGAGACTGGCTAGGCCACTCCAGGACCTTGAAATGCTTCTTACGAAGCCACTCCTTCGTTGCCCGGGCGGTGTGTTTGGGATCATTGTCATGCTGAAAGACCCAGCCAAGTTTCATCTTCAATGCCCTTGCATTTTCACTCAAAATCTCACGATACATGGCCCCATTCATTCTTTCCTTTACACGGATCAGTCGTCCTGGTCCCTTTGCAGAAAAACAGCCCCAAAGCATGATGTTTCCACCCCCATGCTTCACAGTAGGTATGGTGTTCTTTGGATGCAACTCAGCATTCTTTGTCCTCCAAACACGACGAGTTGAGTTTTTACCAAAAAGTTTTATTTTGGTTTCATCTGACCATATGACATTCTCCCAATCCTCTTCTGGATCATCCAAATGCACTCTAGCAAACTTCAGTTGGGCCTGGACATGTACTGGCTTAAGAAGGGGAACACGTCTGGCACTGCAGGATTTGAGTCCCTGGCGGCATAGTGTGTTACTGATGGTAGGCTTTGTTACTTTGGTCCCAGCTCTCTGCAGGTCATTCACTAGGTCCCCCCGTGTGGTTCTGGGATTTTTGCTCACCGTTCTTGTGATCATTTTGACCCCACGGGGTGAGATCTTGCGTGGAGCCCCAGATCGAGGGAGATTATCAGTGGTCTTGTATGTCTTCCATTTCCTAATAATTGCTCCCACAGTTGATTTCTTCAAACCAAGCTGCTTACCCATTGCAGATTCAGTCTTCCCAGCCTGGTGCAGGTCTACAATTTTGTTTCTGGTGTCCTTTGACAGCTCTTTGGTCTTGGCCATAGTGGAGTTTGGAGTGTGACTGTTTGAGGTTGTGTACAGGTGTCTTTTATACTGATAACAAGTTCAAACAGGTGCCATTAATACAGGTAACGAGTGGAGGACAGAGGAGCCTCTTAAAGAAGAAGTTACAGGTCTGTGAGAGCCAGAAATCTTGCTTGTTTGTAGGTGACCAAAAAAATAAATCCTACAATGTGATTTTCTGGAGAAAAAAAATCTCAATTTGTCTGTCATAGTTGAAGTGTACCTATCATAAAAATTACAGGCCTCTCTCATCTTTTTAAGTGGGAGAACTTGCACAATTGGTGGCTGACTAAATACTTTTTTCCCCACTGTAAGCGAAACGACAGTCCATCATTACTTTAAGACATGAAGGTCAGTCAATCCGGAAAATGTCAAGAACGTTGAAAGTTTCTTCAAGTGCAGTCGCAAAAACCATCAAGTGCTATGATGAAACTGGCTCTCATGAGGACCGCCACAGGAAAGGAAGACCCAGAGTTACCTCTGCTGCAGAGGATAAGTTAATTAGAGTTACCAGCCTCAGAAATTACAGCCCAAAGAAGTGCTTCACAGAGTTCAAGTAACAGACACGTCTCAACATCAACTGTTCAGAGGAGACTGTGTGAATCAGGCCTTCATGGTCGAATTGCTGCAAAGAAACCACTACTAAAGGACACCAATAATAAGAAGAGACCTGCTTGTGCCAAGAAACACGAGCAATGGACATTAGACCGGTGGAAATGTGTCCTTTTGTCTGGAGTCCAAATTGGAGATTTTTGGTTCCAAATATAAAATATATTTTGATTTGTTTAACACTTATTTTGTTACTACATGATTCCATATGTGTTATTTTATAGTTTTGATGACTTCACTATTATTCTACAATGTAGAAAATAGTAAAAATAAAGAAAAACCCTTGAATGAGTAGGTGTGTCCAAACTTTTCACTGGTACTGTATATAAAAAAACTCTACATAAAAATGAAGAAAGGTACCATAGTCTTAGAAGAAGGCTATAGCTAGTGTTAAACATTAAACAAGATTCTTCAAAGTAGCTCAACCAGCTTCACCTGGAATGCTTTTCCAATAGTCTTGAAGGAGTTCCCACATATGCTGAGCACTTGTTGGCTGCTTTTCCTTCACTCTGTAGTCCAACTCATCTCAATTGGGTTGAGAAAATAGAAATGATAAAATTAGGGATTCTATTTCTATGTTTAAAATCCCCTCAATGACCATGTCTGTTAAACCTTTGGGTATGTTTATTATGACCAACACCTCTGTCTTACATCTGGTCCACCATTTTGTTTTTCAGCATCAGAGCCCATGTACGTGGAGAGTCCAACCGGCACAGGATACGTAAAGACATTTTTCATATCAGTGTCAGAAGTGTAAGTTCAGAGTAGGCTACCCTTCATACGTTACATATATCTTAATCTTTTACATATAGGCTAAAGGTACAACAAAATGTGTATTTAATACAGGAAGACATTTTATTTGCAATATTCTGGTTTGGGTATAATACATAATCTGATTTAACTGACTGTTATTTTCGCAATGTGTTTTAGTCACCCATCTAGACTTCAAAACAAAATGATGCTCATGCCGCCAGACGTGTTTGAAGAGCTGGAACGTCAACTCCATTGTTGAAGTGGAAGTGGATGTTATTGCTGCTGTGGTAAATGCAATTTCCCCTCTGGTGCTTTACTGTGATAAACAGTAAACTCATTTGTACAAATGTAGCCTGGCTGTACAGTAGGGGAGATTGGGGTATGTTGAGCAATTTTTTACATTCAGCATTACTATGTCAAGGAAATGTACACTCTTAGAAGAAAGGGTTCCAAAAGGGTTATGTGGCTGTCCCCATATGAGAACCCTTTTTTGTTCCAGGCAGAACCCTTTTTGGTTCCAAGTAGAACTTTGTTAGGTTCCATGTAGCACCCTTTCTATCCGGATCCAAAAGGGTTCTATCTGGAACCAAAAGGGGTTGTCATGACTCTCATGTGATGGTCCCACGTGAGAAGCCTTAGATCAGAATACAGAGAAGCAACAGTCTACAGATCTCTATCTCTCTTTCCCACAGAACAAAGGAGGGATTGATAAGGGGAGGTTTTATGACACCTCACGCCAAATCCTAAATGGTTTGCAGCAAATGACTCCTTGTTGTTCCCTAGCATTGGTGATCTGAATGTCTCTGGAACAGTATATTCCATCATACAAATGTTGGGAATGTCTATTTTGTGATGTCATTAAAACCTTTATATAAACGTTATAATGAAAATATTGTAACTTGAAGAGCTTTCATACTGTGCCTCTCAAGTTTGCATCCGTTACAATGTGTAGGAAATATCCAGGAGGAAGATAATATTTTTGTAAAGATAGGAAGATGATTTTGGTTCTCTAACGAAATCATAGTGTTCATAATACTTTGCCCCAGTAACTAGCCACGCCCACGGAAGCTCAGAAAGAGTGTCCGCATGACGTAAACACCCTCTTTACCAGAATGTAGAAAAGGTTGAGTTAAGAATTAACAGATTAGACTAGACAGACCTGAAGCTGCAGCTAGGTCTATATTGGTCCCGACCCTGAAAACCAACACACGGTTGAAGAAGACGAAGGAGCCTCTAAACAGTCAATGCTACGGTTGAGAAAATGTTCGAAGTACTGTATCTAAGAAAGTGAATTTAAGTAGGACCATCCGGCTACTCTCTTCAAATCATTGTCAACGACACTGTTCTCATCACCCATCGACACGGATCTTCTACACGGCTGATTAGCCGTCCTCAGAAGATCACCCTCCTAGTCCACAGACTACAGAACCAGACAACTATCATCCAGAACACGAGGAGAAGACCCCATCGAGCCCTTTCCACGGAGGCCTGGGTCCAACAGAGTTACACGACCTCCAACACGTAAACATATGCATTACTTCTTATCAAACGGGCGGCAGTTCGGGGCAAGGTATTAGGATTACTGTGAGAGTAGTTCCCAAATGAATCCAAGTGTTGCTTCTCTTCCTCTCTCGCTTTCTCTCTTTCTTTAACTCTCCATCTTTTGTAACAAGTGTAATATTGTGCTAGTCCGCTAGGGACCCGTTTTCATTGTATTAAAAAAGTTTCTAAATCCCTAACCTATACCATGTATGTGTTGTATCTTGTGTTATCATTTTAATTAGTTAGTAAATAAATAATTAAATCAATTTGTGTGGTATGGAATGATCAGTAAGACCTGGTTTTGTGCAGATTTAAGGAGTCTACGACTTTCAGAATGAGACTTAATGAGGTAAATTATTAAGTGACTGTTAAATGATATAAGATATATCTAGATATCTTTATATTTAATTCGGGAAACGGTAACTCGTTAAACAACTTTTCTCGTGGTGCCCCAAATTCCTAATGAGTTCATTGTTACATTATTAATTGAATCTAGTAACAAATAAACCTAGGTAATTATTCGATAAATAACAGTCACACATTAATGAAAGTCACGTCACGATATAATGGAGCCCTGTACGAGGCTAAAATAGAACTAGGCCTTACTGTTGAATTCAGCCTATAGGAATTGTGTAGCAAGATACGTTATACACCAATAGCGCTGTAGGCAGGATTATTGTTAAGGGTGGTGTGTGTGTTTCCACTTGAACAAGATACTAGTAGGGAGAGATTGACTCCGGTGTTGTATATCTAACGAAAAGTCAGTGTGTAGGGGATTTACTGAATACTACGAGCTAGGCCAATGTAGGTATTAAGAGAAACAGACTAGTTGAGCCAAACGTGGGACTATTTCTGTCTCTCGCGTTTCAGGAGCGTTATTATTATTATTAATTTCTAGAAAGAGTTTCAAATTATAGAAATTTGAGTAGATTTGTTCATTTGACTGAAATGGGATGATTATCCCTCCATCTCTCTCGTTCCAGTAGTGTAGAGAGATAAAGGCAAAAAAATTTATACAAATCTGCGTGTTCCGGTAAAATATTGCTAGCAAAGAATCGCCGAAAGGGTTAACGTGAGACGTTATTAATAAACCACTTCCCTTATTAAAGGGGACCCTGTGTGTGGTGGGAAGTGAGGTTCCCTGTTCAAGTAGGGTAGCTTTGCACTAGATGCTAAGCTAACGAAGGGAGAGCAGACATTTTTGTTTTTGCCTTTGTTCCAACGGAAGTTCCGCCCCTCGGGACTCCCGTTTGATTTCAAACCTTTTTCAGGGTTGGTCATTTGGAGAAGGTCCAAATGTATTTGTTCAAACCAATGATACATTTTAAACTTTCTCCACATTATCCTAGATACAGCAACGCTTTTCAGGTTAATTAAAGTTTAATTCCCATACAGCCTATACAGGTATGATTAATCATTATCATTGATTAATCAATTCAATTTGCTTTTGCAAGTTCATTGGAGCCAACTCCTTCACGGGAATCCCATGTGGTTCCAGCCCGTAGGGATAAGTGACCCTGGTGGGGAATGTATACTCACATTTGAACTACTGGTTACACTTAGGATATCCAGCAAATCTCAAATGATTGGATATCATTGTCTCATTCAATTTAATAAGTTAAATTGCCGAACATACCTTTTCAGGTTGATCATTTAGATAAGATCCAGATTGATTTGGTTCAACAAAGGCGACAATTTAAACTTTTCCATATTAACCTAGATACAACAATGCTATCAGGTTAATTAAAGTTGAATTCCCAGATAGCCTATACAGGTATGATCAATCAATAACATTGATTAATCAATTAAAATTGCTTTTGCAAGTTTATTAAAAGTCAACTACCACATTACTGATCCAGTATTGATGATTTATTGATGTCTGTAAACCGTATAAAATTGTTTTTGCAGCTTCCAACGACTCAAAACCCAAAATGTTACATAAGTTTAAACAACTAATAGTCATCAAAATGAGCAAGCTATCAGAGGGGGTGCCATCCATTCCCCCGCTAATAAGCAAACCCTCACCCACAGAAAGATTGATCGCTGACCTCAGCAGCAATGCAAATCTAAACTATGCCGAAGGGTTGAGAATGTTAGATCACAATGCCATAAGCGAAAAAACTGCAGAAATCGCGACCGACGCCCTCCAAAATAGGCCAGCAGGCACAGGCCTTGTAAAGGTTCTCTCCAGTTTAGCCCTGAACTATGCCTACCAGCAGAGATGGACATTGGTCCAATACCGCTGTGCTCAACAGAAGCACAAGCAAGAAACTGTTGAAGAAGGGACAGGTGGAGAGAACTAGGAAGCTAATGACAAAAGCTGACAAAGACAAGATACTGCTAGCCGAGGAGCTGCATTTGAGAAGGATCAATTAAAAGATCTGGCAAAAACTTATGACGGTGAACTTGGAGAACAAACTCTTTAACAAAATCGTCTCCTACAGGAACAACTCCATTTAGCCGAAACTAAATATGACGAAGTCCACACAAAACTAGATCAATTTGACAACCTACTTAAAACCAGGGACAAGCAACTTGATACCCTGCAAGCAGGATTGAATGACACCACTCAAAGCAATAAGGTTCTAGTCCAAAAGCTGCAAACCACAGACGATCAGTTAAAGAACACAATGTCCAAGTTGGATGAAAAAACAGCAGCTCTCATTGAAGTCACTGATCAAATGAATGATGAGAAAACCCAGGTGAGGAAGGTGGAAAAAATTGAACTCTAAGCAAGCAGAGAATGTCTCATCACTGAATCTCTCACTACAGACTCAAAACCTTTCCCTGCAAACCATGACAGATAAGTAGCAAGTGCGATACTCACATGTCTGAAATAAATACTCTAGGAGCCCAAGTGGACTCAGCGATGCAGCAGAATTCCACCCTTAGGTACCCTCTAGAGGAACTCCGAACCAGTCACGCGCTTCAGCGTGACTACCCAGCCAAACAACCAAGCTCGCAACTGGAGTTTGTTACACAAAGGAGTGAAGACGACAGAAGGTTTCAGCCTTTATCTTTCTCAGGTGTCCCTCAGTCTTTTCCTCTTGGCCGTTTGGTACAGAGTAATATGGTGCCTCCTCGCCAACCAGACCAAGGCTTGGTTTCTCCTCTTGGCCTTTCAGCCAATTCTTACCCACAGGATGATGCAAAACCTCCCCACGCACTAGGCACGGAATGCCTTGATAAGATCATCAAGACCTTCCGCACCTTTGACCCCGCCCCAGTGAAGCCGAACGACACTGAGACGTTCCTAGCGGACCTAGATGACGCGTTGGATGGCTACCCGAACGCTACAGAGACTAACCGGCTTTACCTGTTGAAGCGAACGTTGAATAGACACGTGACTAGGTTCATCCGCCTACAACAACATTCCATTCAAAACGACAACACGAAAGTTGCCACAGCTTTAAGAATAGAATACAGTGGTTCTGCGACTCGCAAACACGACAGCATGCTGGCTAACAGTGTCAAACAAGCGCCAAGTGAACACCCACAAGCATACTATCATAGGCTTCGTTCAGCTTACTTTGGCTTACTCAATGAAATAGTAATGGAAGAGCTACTACCATTCAAACAAATTATTCTGTCAAACATGTATCCCACCTTCATTAACTACTTGGGCCCTACGGCCGACGTAAGTTTACCAACCTCAGAACTTAGAGAGCTTGCAAGCAAAGCTTTTGAGTCTTCAAAAGTGAGCCGCTCCAAGAGCCCTGACATCTCGGTTTTCAATATTGAGCAGGAGTACTCACTCCAGTTAGAGGGTTCGGAATCAAGGATAGGAGCGGTGAGTGATGACACACAAAACGGTACCTACCACGAAACAACCAAACCAATAACCTTAGCGGTAAAACTAACTATACCGAACGTTCCCAACCAAACCGGTACCGTAACAATCAACATGGCCGCCACATACCTGCACCCAACCCACAAAAAGGGTCATGGTACAAGAGTAACAAGGGTGACAAAGGGTTCAATGAACACCGATGCATACACCAATACTCTCGACAAGCTCTGCTAAGAGAACTACAGGAGCGAGACAAATTTGACAAACAGGACAAAGATAAGTCGCCATGACTAGGCGTGGACTCGCCGAACAACAGGTCCGCAGAAATTAACACCATTTGCGAGGACGTGAATGATCAAATTACCCCAGCACTCACTCCAAACCCTATCCAGGGCCTGCTCGATCAAGAATAAAGCCCACGGCTTTTGTTCATAGACTCTGATACAGATGTGGAGACGCACAAGGTAAGCAGCGTCGCAACGGTTGATTCCTCTCCCATTCCGATAGAGGACCCACTGGGTCATGAAGGTGGGTTATCTGTCTTGGAAATCGACATGGATAACCCATAGCTCCGTTCTTCCAACTCACCCCTCTTTGTTGGGGATATGACCAGAAAAACCAACTCGAACAGGCCATACCTCAAAGCAGTCTTAGAGGACTGTTTGACATCTGATGCACTGATAGATTCAGGTTAGACGATTTCCCTCATATTTCAAACATTGCTGGATGAACTCAAAAGGGCAGTGGACCCAGCAAAACGTTGATTAAAAACAGAATGCTGCGACACTACACTTCGAGGTTTCACTCGGGCTACCTCGCCTTTAACCAAGCGTCTCCTACTAAAACTGACCTTCAAAGGCATGTCACTTATCCACCCAGTGTATGTGACTACCATTGACACTGAACAGATGCTGATTGGGATAGATTGAATTGACTGTTTGGTAACACTGATGGATTGGAAAACCAACCAAGTCTGGTCACAAATAACTACGCCATCTCTGTTGACCCCACCGCCTTCATCGAAGAATGCATGCAATACATTGTACAACGACGAGGGTTTGACGTCATCAACTGACGTACCCCCGGTTAACTTGGTCATGAGTCCACCATGTGTGGCAAATGATAGGGTGACAAGTTCAACTTGGAAATTAACCGAACATGGGGTTTTCCTGTGTGGCTTGGGTGAATCACCAGCCGACACATACCGCCCTCCACTGACAGGTGGCGTGTGCCTAAACGGCACAATGAATGAGGATGCCATACTGGCAACCTGGTGGGAAAAATCTGCAATCTGAAATGTTCAACGACATTTCAAAAGCGGCTCACTGCCACCCCCTTGTTCCGAAAACATTCATATTCCCACTGGGAACAACTCCCCAGACAACACTCACCGCTTTAGGAGTATGTGCGCTTTCACTCCGCATCGGAACCAAGGAAGTATCTCACTACCTACTGGTTGTCGCAAACCTCCCACATACAGTCTGTGACAAAAATACGACCAAGACAGACGTGTGGTTGCTCACGCGAGCAAAACACTCAACCCTGCTGAACACAAGTACTCAGACTGCGAAAAAGTGCTGCTGTCGACAGTCTGGGCGGTCAAGCACTTCAACTGTTATGTCGGTGGACAAAAGGTGATCATAAAAACATGTCACCAGCCAGTGACCTTTCTGAAAAGCCAAAGAATCCGTGAGGGTGCTGTACACAACAGCAGGATAGCGGCTTGGCTCATGACGCTGCAGAGCCATGATATTGTTGTCAATTATGCAAAAGCGAAAAACCTTTGGCGGTGTGTCAGCGCTGCGGCGACGACGACACCGACATCGCACCACCCCCGTTTGATGTAGCTCCGCTGTTGCCATCAAACCATCACTACTTCGAAGAGAACGTGTGTCTTGGCATGCGAATGGCATTTGTGGATGGCTGTTCTTACCGTCAGCTAGACCACTTGCAAGCTGGTGTGGGACTGGTATGGCACAACGACATTCCGTGCAAACCGCTTCAATTTCAGCTAGGCAACAAGACCAGCCAGTTCGCAGAAGTAGCTGGCGTACTTATCACACTGCAAACTGCGGTAAAACACGACTTGTCAGAACTGGCAATCTGCACCGATTCAAACAATGCCAGACTCACCTTCTTATGCCACTTGCCATTTTGGAAACAAAAGCACATGACTACTTCAAGTGGCAAAGAAGTGAAAAACAAAGAGCTCATTCTAGCCTGCGATGACCTCATAACCAAACACGACATACAGGTGTATTGGAAGAAAGTCAAGGGACACTCCAAATCACCTGGTCGTGACAAACTTAACAACGACCATGCTGACAGCATGGCGAAATCTGGTGCAATTCACGGCACTCCTTGGCTGTTCGATGCTCGGGACGCAATGATCAAAGAGGCGACCTTGGTGTCTGCATTAACGCGTAGCCATGTAGCACCGCAAGAATTATCTTCGCACAAACGTAATGTGTTGCTAACTCATTCATTCTTGAATGGTGACCTGGTAGCAATGCAACACCAAGATGAGTCCCTCGCCACTTTGATGGCTTTCTTGTCTGATCCTGTCAATCACCCAGTCCAGAGCTGGCTTTGAAAGGCTCACACGATTTTCATTCACTGTACGCAACTAAACAGCACCTCACACTTGTAGATGACCTACTGGTTTATGTTTCAGAAACCGACGCCACTCAAAGGTGGGTGGTTCCTAAAACACAGAGGGGGATAATGATCGCTCATGCCCACGACGAGCCATGTGGGGGCCATAGGGCGATCAAGGCAACATGTGAAACATTGCGACAGGTGGACCACCGGCCTCACATGGAACAAGACGTGGCACAATACGTGAGGGGGTGTCTAGTTTTCTTCCAGTTTCAACCCTCAAAGCCACTTCACAGAGCACCCTTGCAGTCTTACCCTTGGAACTCGATCCAGATCGACTGGGTCAGCCCAGTTGCCAGGTCGGCAAGAGGCAACAAGTATCTCCTCACAGTGACTTGCGCATTCACAAAGTAGGTGGAGTGCCTGCCCGCACCCAATAACACAGCAGAATCCACGGCTGTTCTTTTACTCAACCACATTTTCAGTTGTTTCGGCCTGCCAGGAGAAACCGTGGACAGCGACAGAGGAACCCATTTTTCGGCTGCTGTAATGACAGAACTGTGGTGGCTCCTGGGATTCAAAGCTAAACTCCACATCGCGTACCACCCTAGGAGCTCCGGCAGGGCAGAAAGGAGCAACCAGACAATCGTCAGGATCCTGAGGAAATATGTGGCAACCAACCACAAAGATTGGGACCTCAAACTCCCACTGGTACTGATGGCGATCAGAGCCACACGCAACGGGTCTACGGGAATAACACCATTCGAGATGATGACGGGCCGGCAAATGACGCTTCCACTGCATCTGTACCAACCAGGAGATGTCGCCGCAGCTCACCAATACATGACGGACTTGCGAGCCATCCTCCAGACTACCTTTGCGTACGCTCAAGGAAAGTTGGAAAGAAGTGCAGAAGGTGACAAGAAGCACTACGACAAAAAGGCCTCACACCAGGTGTTCGAGGTCGGGGATAAGGTGTGGTACTACATGTACACCAAACCCGTGGGCGTTGCGACAAATTCCTGCCTCACTGGACGAGGCCACACGAGATTGTGGTAAAATTTTCACCTGTGGCTTTTCAAATCAGAAGGTCGACAAAACACCACGTTCAAGTGGGTCCACAGGAACCAAATCAAGTTGTACACTCCCCCCATGGGAAGAGAAGGGATGCAAGCCAGCACCGAATAGATAGAAACCTAGCAAATCAGAGGTACTAAGAAAATTCTTAAGGATCCTTAGCTGATCCCTTCCAGGAAATCAGTACGTTGCACCTAACATATTGTCTTCTCTTCCCAGCTACAAGATATACGTTTCGTTGCCATTGTTGATGTTGGACTGTTCGAAATAGGACAATCAGCTAAATACATTTGTTGTCACAACATTTTAGTTTATAAAAAAAAATATATATAACTGAAATAATCAGACAATATCTCTAATTATGCGTTTTTGTAGGATGGAGTTCCTTTGGCTGATCCTGACACTCTGCGCCCTGGTCAAAACCAATCCAGCAGATGTATTCACGAGCGGACCTTCTACTGGAATCGTGCTCCGTGATGATCCAGGACTCCTTATAACCAACTGCAGAGTATACCCGCAGAGGGTGTACGTCCGCCTAGATGCAAAGAACGTGTACCGTGAACACATTCCATCTGCAGCACATTTGAGTTGGGCCGGGGCTGACTGGACCACCCAGGCAGTTAAGCATGCCCAGCTAGACACTGCCCATATGTTGGCCCAACTCCAGAAGTTCACAGTCACCCAGTCAGAATTAGCGGAGCCCAGGCGAGAAAAAACTATTTGTCGGGGCTCTACTCTCGATAGGTGCAGCCGTAGGGTCACTATTTGCTCTAGGCAGCACTGCTGTCAACGCAGTCAGTCTAGCCACAGTCAAAAGAAATGTTAGGGAGATTACTGAAGAGATGCCACTTATCCAGCAACAGATGAAATCACAGGCACTCAGGTAGCAACATGTGGGAAAGTCTCTCCAGGACACTATTATGGTGGTAAACACACATGCTACTCTCCTGAACAAAACCCTCCTGTCGGTAGGAAAGCTGGTATAGGTCATGAACCATGACTATGCCCATGTCCATACTTATTTAAAAAAACTTCCAGCTTAACACGTCATCCCACACTCACACAACTCTCACACCAGTGCTAAACCCCTGTTCAGTCAATTAATCAATCACACAATACTCACATCCACATTCACTTAGTACTATTCTCAAACACACGTATTACTCCTTATGCATCTTCAACGATTATCTTGTCATTACCTCCTATGCATACATATGTATATTCAAAGGTTTCTCTAGAGTATATAGTCTCTATCTACAGTGAGGGCAAAAAGTATTTGATCCCCTGCTGATTTTGTACGTTTGCCCACTGACAAAGACATGATCAGTATATAATTTTAATGGTAGGTTTATTTGAACAGTGAGAAACAGAATAACAACAAAAAAATCCAGAAAAATGCATGTCAAAAATGTTATAAATTGATTTGCATTTTAATGAGAGAAATAAGTATTTGACCCCTCTGCAAAACACGACTTAGTACTTGGTGGCAAAACCCTTGTTGGCAATCACAGAGGTCAGATGTTTCTTGTAGTTGGCCACCAGGTTTGCACACATCTCAGGAGGGATTTTGTCCCACTCCTCTTTGCAGATCTTCTTCAAGTCATTAAGGTTTCAATGCTGACGTTTGGCAACTCGAACCTTCAGCTCCCTCCAGAGATTTTCTATGGGATTAAGGTCTGGAGACTGGCTAGGCCACTCCAGGACCTTAATGTGCTTCTTCTTGAGCCACTCCTTTGTTGCCTTGGCCGTGTGTTTTGGGTTATTGTCATGCTGGAATACCCATCCAAGACCCATTTTCAATGCCCTGACTGAGGGAAGGTACATGGCCCCGTCCATCGTCCCTTTGATGCGGTGAAGTTGTCCTGTCCCCTTAGCAGAAAAACACCCCCAAAGCATAATGTTTCCACCTCCATGTTTGACGGTGGGGATGGTGTTCTTGGGGTCATAGGCAGCATTCCTCCTCCTCCAAACACGGCGAGTTGAGTTGATGCCAAAGAGCTCGATTTTGGTCTCATCTGACCACAACACTTTCACCCAGTTCTCCTCTGAATCATTCAGATGTTAATTGGCCAACTTCAGACGGGCCTGTATATGTGCTTTCTTGAGCAGGGGGACCTTGCGGGCGCTGCAGGATTTCAGTCCTTCACGGCGTAGTGTGTTACCAATTGTTTTCTTGGTGACTATGGTCCCAGCTGCATTGAGATCATTGACAAGATCCTCCTGTGTAGTTCTGTGCTGATTCCTCAGTGAAGCATGGAGGAGGAGATATGATGGAGTGGGGGTACTTTGCTGGTGACACTGTCTGTGATTTATTTAGAATTCAAGGCACACTTAACCAGCATGGCTACCACAGCATTCTGCAGCGATACCCCATCCCATCTAGTTTGCGCTTAGTGGGACTATCATTTGTTTTTCAACAGGACAATGACCCAACACATCTCCAGGCTGTGTAAGTGCTATTTTACCAAGAAGGAGAGTGATGGATTGCTGCATCAGACGACCTGGCCTCAACCCAATTGAGAAGGTTTGGGATGAGTTGGACCGCAGAGTGAAGGAAAAGCAGCCAACAAGTGCTCAGCATATGTGGGAACTCCTTCAAGACTGTTGGAAAAGCATTACAGGTGAAGCTGGTTGAGAGAATGCCAAGAGTGTGCAAAGCTGTCATCACGGCAAAGGGTGGCTACTTTGAAGAATCTAAAATCTAAATTCTATCTTGATTTGTATAACACTTTTTTGGTTACTACATGATTCCATGTGTTATTTCATAGTTTTGATGTCTTCACTATTATTCAACAATGTAGAAAATAGTAAAAATATAGAAAAACCCTTGAATGAGTAGGTGTGTCCAAATGTTTGACTGGTACTGATTTTAATTTGACAAATTCATTTAAATTGACTTACTGAAATCAGTTGAGTTGTCCTTCTAGGTTTCGTAGATGTTGTGTTTCCTCCCAGATGCGTCCCAGAGTGATGGTCTGTTACGGGCAGGTCCTAGTCCTCTTTTAGTGATACAAGAACTTCCCAAGAATGTGCCACCGGTGTTCCCTCTCAGACCTTCACTGATGGATCACATCGAGAAAATCAAACATCCTGTTCGGTGACGCCAGAATTGTAGTGGAAATTCACAACTAAGAACTCAAACTCAATGTAAATAAATCAATCTTTACTGGAGAGGTTCACAAACTCAATGCAAGCTTGATGAAAACTCTCTAAAAAGGGTATTCCCTTTCTGTCCTTATATAATGCTACACAAACAAGTCATATAAGCATGATTTACATTATTCATTATTAATGTTGGTTCCTGCATGTGACTGACCAGTCTTCTTCTCTCAAAGCTGGGACCTTGAAACTGAGATACTCCTTTTGGTTCCCAGAGCAATGTTACATTTTACATTTTAGTCATTTAGCAGACGCTCTTATCCAGAGCGACTTACAGTTAGCACATACATTATTTTATCGAACCCACAACCCTGGCGTTGCAAACGCCATGCTCTACCAACTGAGCTACATCCCCTGCCGGCCATTCCCTCCCCTACCCTGGACGACGCTGGGCCAATTGTGCGCCGCCCCATGGGTCTCCCGGTCGCGGCCGGCTACGACAGAGCCTGGATTCGAACCAGGATCTCTAGTAGCACAGTTCGCACTGCGATGCAGTGCCTTAGACCACTGCGCTACTTGGGAGACTGGTCGTATGTTCTGGGCGTATTGCAATTGGTCTGAGAAGTTGGTCACAGTCACCTGCACGAACCAAGATAAAGTGAGAGGAGATGCTGTGTACAATTCAAGGCTATCTCTTCAGACAATAACATTTTCCCTCACACAAGTTTAAATATATGAAATGATATACCGGCGCTGTAAATACAATTACAGTAGAAATAATAATGTAGTACTCACTGTACTGGAAACAATTAATACTTTGGTGTTAATTTGGTGATAATGTGTATAAACATAGAGCACTTAACTATTGTAACATTCATGAAATTAATTAATGAAGATGCCTATATTCAAGAATATACAGTGGGAGTAAAGGGCGATATCATCCATCTTTAAAGTTGTATCTTTATTTATTGTTTGATCATTGAAATAAATATATCTCCATTGCCTGCAACAAACAGCTGAAGCAGATATACTTGAATGAAAACAAACAAACTGATGACATCAGTATACACCTGTGGTATATTCAAAATAATTAGTTAATGTTGAAGTTGACCTGCACCTACACAGATGAACAATAAACACTCATACATACGAGGCTTCTTGTGCAACAGGGACTGGGGATACAAAGTCAAGTCAAATCCAATGAAAGCAACACTAAACACTTGAGATGAGTTATTCAATAACAATATCATATTCATTCATCAAATCACAAGTACGTTGCCTGAGTACTTTTAGTACAATAGTGTAGGGCTTGAGATTTTGAATGCAATGCCCTCTGTCATTACCAGATTTGTAGTTGCTGTCCCTCCCATAGTCAATGACACAAACATATATACACACAAACAGACTAGTTCTCACCAAAACAACCTGACTTTTCAAGTATACGCTTATACGTTTATTTTACACTCTAAACAGTTAAACAATCAATGTGCGTATCTGCATAAAAAGTGCTCCATTAGTTATGTGTAGGATAGTCTAAGTGTTCTGCTTTCATATAGGCCTATAATGACAACTATTTTATCTCTACCCAAAATAGGCTTTTGGGTGAGTATGGCAAGATTTAAAGTCCACCATTGTGGAGTTGTTCCGAACTAAAAACATTCATTAAAGTGTAATGCACTGTCAATAACTGTCTATAACTGAAGATAAAATCCATGTAAAACCATATTGCTGACAAATAAGTAAACTTGTGTGATAAGACATGATAGTCACGCCATTGACACTGCTGTATCCATGAAGTGATAAATCAATGTTTCGAAGGGTTTTATGTTTTACCCTAAAATTTGAATTAGCATAGGTGGGAAACCTGTCTGTAAAGAGCACATGGCTGCTGGTTGAATTGTATTGTATTGCTCCTGAGAAACTCAGACTGTGGGTTTTGTGCCATGGCTCCACACCTTCTGCAGGGCATTAGGTGGCTCACTTATGATATGTTCTCTTTTTTAAAGTTGCCGACTTGACTTTATTATCAGGTGGAGCAAACGTACACAACAGCTTTGGCTGACACTTAAATAAATAAACCCCCTTCTACTCAAAATTAAAAGACTATAGAACAATCAAGAAAAAACAACTTTTGTCATTTTGAAGAAAAATGTGCAAAAATGTCTAGCTATCAAATAGCAAACCAGCAAAACAAAACTCACTCCACATAATGCCATACTTTCAATTCATATGAAGCTACTAGGCCTAAATCAAAAGACCAGAGGTCCTAAACCATAGATAGCCTGGTCCCAGATCTGTCTGGGCTGTATAGCCAACTGTATAGCCAGTGTCATATACAGCACAAACAGATTTGTGACCAGGCTACCTAGATCTGTGAACATGTGGTAAAGTTTATATAACGCATTCTGCCTCATCAATATAGCCTAACTTAAGCCTAACTGCACAGCGTTTGGACTTTATCCATTTTCTTCAAAAGCTGTGCCAGTGAGAGAGTCACTTAATTTCACTACAGATAAATAGTATTTACACTGAATCCATCTACCTCAGATATTCTCTTAATTTCAGGGATATACACACATTACCTAAATGTGCACGTTATCTTATGCATACGTTCAGGTTTTACACACTGTTGTACATAAAGAGAAATGTTTTGTGCACTTAAATGTAGAAAATACATTCCACATAGTGCCGACACACACAGAGGGAGAGTTGCGCAGAGTGAACAGTACGACATAAAAAAGGAAACAACCAAAAAAACAAAAAACATCTGGGTAAAAGTCAGTCAAAATATATTTTTTGGACACATTGTCGTCTTTGAAAATACAGAAATACAATACTTTTATACAAAATCAACAATACAGTATTATCAACAGTATACGTGACCTACCACTGACGTGACAAAGGGACCACACACTTACAGTAAATCTTCCAGATAGTTAATGGGGCCATAGAAATAGAATGACTGGAATGGACCAAGCCTCTCAGATCACATATATAATTTCAATGGGAACGTCCGTTCTAGTTATTTAATTTCTATGGATAAATAAGAGTATTAGTTGGCTCATAATAGGCCGTCAATGTTCTTCTCCGATATCTCCTTCTCTTTGTCCTCAGTGGCGCCCCCCGGTGGACTGTACTTGTTATTGTAGTCCTGGAGCATGGTCACAACATCGTGGTGTCCAAAGTGCACTGCCTCTTCCATCGGTGTGTTACCCCACCTTGATGGAACAGACAAGAGACATGGTAAACACTGCTCTTAAATGGACACATTTTATATTAGCTAGGTTTTCATCTAATTGGCGACAGATATTAATGCGAATATTCTCAAATCTGCAAAATAAAATACTTTTACCCCCCTGTGAAGTTCATCATAACTTATTTCACCTGTAGACTAATAAACTGCATGCTTTCCCAAGTCATAGTGGGAGGACCACACAACATATCATTGTGTGACTCCAAGTTTACATCTATATGATGGTTATTATATAAATATTTGCGCATAAAAGCGTTTCCACCACCATTTCTTGCATAATACATTTTAGAAACAAAAATATCCCCATCTTGTCTAGCGTATTTTGTTTTGTCGACATTTGGAAAGTTTACCAACAAATTTGCTGTTTCCATCCAGCCTGTCGGGACATTTCTTATCCGACGTACTTTACTCGCATAAAAAAGTTGGATGGAAAACTGGTTACAGACAGACACTGGTTGAAAATATGTCTTCTTGTCCATTGGAGACATTGGATCTTATCTACATTGACAGACACTGGGTGGCCTTTGGGGCCATTGATTCTAAGCTCACCTGTCTTTGGGAACAGGGTTGACCCTACATGCCTCCAACAGGAACTTGACCACCTCCACATGTCCTTCTGCTGCTGCCACATGGAGGGCCGTCCTGGAGTCATAGTCCCTCTGCTCCATGTCCATGGAAGACAGAGCAAACCTGGACACATTCCACAGAAGGACAGGGATGAGTACTTTACAGCAGCCAAAATAGCACACGCCACCTCTAGTCCCCATGTAGACACACAGGGAAACCTTACAAGGTCTCTGTCTGACACAGGGACAGATTTGGCATTTACTCTCCAAAGATGTCAAAACATGACATATTTCCTTTCATAGCTTATTTTTAAGGGCTTATTGGCCAATATGGAGATAATGCAGTGCTGTGTACCTCCTCAGTGCAGACACATCACCAGTGTACGCAGCAAAGAGAAGATTGATGACCGACTTCACCTGAAAGACAAAGAGAGGCAGTTTGCATCAGTTTGCCTGTCAACCACTCAGTATCTTCCAGTGGATGGCACTATTGCTTTAAAAAACACTCAGTCCAACGACAGCCTTTTCAAGGGAATATGTTGACTACATATACATGAAGGCACCTTGTTGAACATAAGGAAGTAGAACAAGACAGGAGAAGGAGAGAGGCTCCCAGTAAAACCCGACTCACCCTCTGGTCTCCGCCCTCCCTGCGAGGATCCAGCTTCTTGACAAAATGTTTCAGGTTGTCGTAGTTGTGGAAGTTGCAAAGGGACACCAGATCCTGGAACAGAACAATCACTGTCAGGCTTTCTGCTGGTTTTCATCAATCAATCAATTAGATCATTGAAAGAGAGACAACAGAGTGAAAGCTATCAGTTTCTCGTACCGTGCAGAACTGGATGCCTCGTACACTGTTACCAAGCTTGTCCAGCGGCGGAGACCAGCACATGATACCCATGACGTTGGGCACCACCAGCAGGATGCCCCCTGCCACGCCTGACTTAGCTGGAAGTCCAACCTGCCAGACAGCATAGAGGAAGAGGTTAACAGGGAGTGCAGACAACAGTGTCAAAACATATCAGCATAAATGAACAGCAGTGGATGGCCAAACATCATGAAGTGGAAGACCTACTGCAGTGTAATGTGTAATGCTTCAATGGTGAAAGATTGGAGACACAGTGGGAACAACGACAAAGAACAGCAGGCCAAAAACAGGCCAAACAGACAGTAGGAAACAACGCTAAACTAGGGGGGGTGTAATAGGAAAATTAGGGGACTGCAAATTAGTATTGTAACTCAAATCTGGTGCAAAGTCTGTTGTACATGGTCCCTGTCAAATCAACAAATGCAAGTATTGAGGGAAGGAACTTGGAGACTCACGTGGAAAGCGAACTGTCCCGAGAAGTCGTACATGCCGCAGGAGTGCATGAGGCTCAGGGTGTTCCGTACCGCCTCCGGGCCCAGCACGCGCTCGCCTGTGATTGGACAGAAGCCGCCGTTGGCCAGGGTGGCCGCCATGACGCTAGCGCTTTCACAGGTCACCTCGATGGAGCACAGCTAGAGTAGAATATAATATTTTTAATATACCATAGGGAATAACAGCTAACAGAGAGAGAAAAACACAAAACAGGATGTTTCTCCACTAAAGCCCATTGAAATGATACAGCTTCAAACTTGAACCATGTTGAAGAAAAAATGCTCACTCGATGCCCACACCAATTTACCATGTATACCTACACTGTCATCACCGCCAGTGTGTCTGTGTATGCGGATGACTATACACTATACACGTCAGCTACTAAAGTGTGTGAAATCACTGCAACACTTAACAAAGAGCTGCAGTTAGTTTCAGAATGGGTGGCAAGGAATAAGTTAGTCCTAAATATTTAGCCATGACTACATGGAACTCTATTCCACATCAGGTAACTGATGCAAGCAGTAGAATCAGATTTTAAAAAACATATAAAAATACACCTTATGGAACAGCGGGGACTGTGAAGAGACACACGCATATGCACACAAATGCTAGCACACACACGTACATTGTAATATTGTTGTATGGTGGTATTATACATTTTGTATTGTAGATATGTAGTGGTGTAATAATGTTAGATGATGTACTGTTTTATCTTTTGTGTTATGTGTGATGTAAGTGTCTTAATGTGTTTGGAGTAGCTGCTGCCAAATACAAATACTCACCTGGAAGTAGAGGTCTAAAATGGAAGTCATGTCTGTCCCTTCTGGAAAGCACTAGAAAGAAACAACAGTGATTTGATTTGACAGTCAGACAATGCCTAGTAAATGCCTAGTAAAAATGTCTAAGTGATCTAGAAAAGGTACATTTGACTGATGTAAAGTGTGTGTGCTTGTTTCAGCTGTCACCAACCTTCTTCTCCTTCAGATAGTAGCCAATAGCAAAGTTCCGATCCCCAGACTCCCTCTCTGACTGGAATATGGGTGCAAAGAGAGTTGTGTTGTTAGTTAGCTGTTCTGTTTCAACTAAGTTCAATTCCAATTTGGTTCCAATTCTACTTCCCAAACCAGTAAAGCTATTTGTGTTGTTGACATAGCCACAGGAAGTAGTTTGGGGGTGGGGGCGGCGGCGGTGCAACATAATACTTTTGCAAGGCACTGTACACACTCACTCACACACAATACATCGAAACTCCCACACAAAACCCATACACATTCACTACATATGCACACATAGACATAACACACACGCATACCGAAACAACACAACACACAAACATTATTATCTATCCTGATGCCTAGTCACTTTACCCTGCCTTCATGTACATATCTACCTGAAAAACTTTGTACCTCTGCACATTGATCTGGTACTGGTACTCCCTGTATATAGCTCCATTCTTGTGTATTTTATTTTATTCCTTATGTTACTATTTTATATGTATTATTATTTGGAAACTCTGCATCGTTGGGAAGGGCTCGTAAGCAAGCATTTCACGCTAAAGTTTACACCAGTAGTATTCAGCGCAGGTGACAAATAAAAATTAATTTGAGTTGATACAGTACCAGGGAAGCGCTAATGCAAAACATAATATTCCTATCATAATCTGTAGGCTAAACTGATTACAATAAAATATGACTATAGGTCTAAAATATTTAGCTACATAAGGAACATATCTTACATGTTTGGTTTCAATTCCACACCAGTGAATTTACGCACACACTTTTCTGGTTCCATGGCGCATGGCAGGCATAAACTACCCACTTTTGTACAAGCAAATAACTTAATTACTTACGTTTGGCCATGGTTATGATCGTTTCAGTGGTGGCACGCTCCTCATCCTCCACACGATGCTCATACTGGTCCATAAATTGTGTCAAGGGGGGCGCTTTCGGTAAGAGCTGCATGATCATATCTCGGCTGATGTTTGGAGCCTGCTCGAGCCTCAGAATGCTGAGAATTTGGGATCTGATGTTGTGAAGTCTCATTAGTCTGCTCTGTTCTCTGAATTCGCAGGTTGAGCATTGCTCTCCTTCTCCCTCCACTGTTGTTACGTTGGCTTGGCGCCTCGTGGTTTCATTTATCCCCATGTTGCCAAGTGCAGTTAAGAGTGTCAGGTAAAGCATAAATTGCATCCTGTCACTTGTCTTTTTAATCCCAGTTTGTACAGAATAGCCTATCCCAGGCCTATATAACACAGTGACAAGTATTTGAATGACTATTTTTTTAAAATAATCTCACCATCTCCCTTTTATGATTCTGATTGGCTGCATTAGAGATGAATGTTTTGTTTCAGTTTTAAAGAGATAGATAGAATGTTGCTACGTTTCCATCCAATTGGCGACAGATTTTCATGCGAATATGCTAGAATCCACATAAAGGAAATATTACATTTTTCCACAAGTGGTGTGTTTCCACCTAAATGACTTGCTGTGGATACAAATCAGTGCCTGATGACATAGTGCACACTAAATGTAGGCCTACTTTTTCACGTACGTTTTTTATGGACCGAATAAAAATCTAAAGTCCATTGTGTTTCCATCGCATTTTCAACTCTACCGTAATTTTGTCAGAAAAACTGTTGCATTAAATAGCAAATGTGACTACTCAGGTCTTGGCCGGTGAGCTCTAGCCAATCGCTCGCAGATAAAGTGCGGGTAGGCTAGTCTACATTATATTATTATGGATAAGAGCAGAATATTTGTATTTTGCCAAATGGCAGTCAAGCATTGATCATCATGTCACCAGAATAAGACCTTGCACTTTAACCACCCTGTGAAGTTTATCATAACTTATTCCATCTGTAGCTTAATAAACTGCATGGTTTCCAGAGTCATAGTGGGAGGACCATCACACACCATATCATCGCGTGACTCCAAGTTTACTTTAATATGATGGTTATTATATCAATATTTGCGCATAAAGGCGTTTCCATCGCCATTTATCGCATAATTAATTTGACTGACACAAAAAGATCCCACCATGCGATCGAACAAATTATGTCGGGATTTATACAATTGTCCCGAAACTTCCTGTTTCCATCATAGCTGTCATGTTTTTTTGTTTTTTTGTTTTTTATGCATACAAACTGTGGATGGAAAAGAGGTTCGTATGGGTGTTTACTGTGGTATGATGCAGCGTTCATGTATCAGCCGGAACTTGGAACATCGGAAGTTGTGGTTATACACGTGCCGTCTTCAATCAGTTGGCATGTCAGACATTTCCTATTTTCCTAGTTCGGACTAGCATATGATGCGTCATAAAACCTGCGAAATTCCTGAGGAAATTCCCAGATCAAATCCTAAACACCTTGCTCCCTCAGAACAACAGATCTATACGTGCTTTATTTCAAAGGGATATTGTATCTATTCCTTATGTCACAACTTACTGGAATACATTTGTCAATAATATCTGTTGGAAAAAAGTCTGGTTATTACCACACAAATACCTGCTTGTTAACAATGTCAAAGAGGTCTCTTTCAGAATGATCCATAATTATTACCCTGCGAATCATTACCTGAAGAAACTCAAAAAATACATTAACATTAACTGTACTTTTTGTGTTGAGCATCCAGAAACAGTTTTGCATTTATTTCTGCATTGTCTACATGTAAAGAAATTATGACAAGATATTTATAGTTTTATAATTGTTAATATTCTTGGCTTTTGTTTTTTATGGGAAAATATGCTTCTCGGTTTCCTTAACTATAATAAGGATAAAGAAAAACAAATGTACCTCATAAATCTAATTGTGCTAATGTAAAAATGTCATATTCATAAATGTAAATTCACTAATAAATTCCATGTTTTCTATAAGGAATTCGAGCAGTACATTAAGACCAATCTACATTCTTCCAATAAGAAAGCAATCAATACATGTACTTTAACTGTACTTTTTGTGTTGAGCATATATTTTAAGGTCTTTGTATAATCTGTAATTTGTTGTACCCCCTAGCATATGTTATTATTGTCTGTTTGTATACTTATTGTCTCTGGATAAGAGCGTCTGCTAAATGACGTAAATGTAATGTGCAATAAAACAAGAAAATAAAATAAACTTTCCTTAACACCGATTGGATAATACTTATTTCCGCATGCCTTCCGAACTGTTGTGTTTGCTTTTTTGTAGCCTACTGTCTTTACATTTTAACGGAGAAGTCTGTTCTCTGTGATTTAGTTTCTCTCGTCAAAGGTAAGGCAATCTTTTATTTATAACAGTGGTGATACAGCCTTTATACCAACACCTCAGAAAGGAGAAGGAAATTCACTTTAAACTTCATGCAGATTAATGACGTGACGCATGAAACAAGTCACGACTGGGCTATGGAAACATGAAATGCTGGTAACATTTGATAAATGCCGACAGACAATTGTTTCGTTCGACATGGTGGGATCTTCTTTTGTGAGTCAAATTAATTATGCGAGAAATCGCGGTGAAACCGCCTTTATGCGGAAATAGGCTATTGATATAGTTAATAACCATCATAACGAAGTAAATTTGGAGGCACGCCATCATGATATGTTGTATGGTCCTCCCACTACGATTCGGGAAAGCATAGTTTATTAGGCTACAGTTAAAATCAATTATGATGAACATCACAGGGTGAGGGTGTGAATGTGCAAGGTGATGAACTTGATGATCCCTTCCAATGAATATCGAGAGTCTTTTTTGGTGACATGATTATCGATGCCATGGCTGCTGTTTGACAAATAAAAATAATATCGCTCTTATCCATAATAATCTCATAATGTTGGTAGCCTACCCGCACTGTATCTGCGAGCGGTTGGCTAGAGCGCATGTGCCAAGACCAAAGTGGGCACATTTGCTATTTAACGCTAACGCAACAGTTTTTGTGACAAAACCATAGTTGTGTTCGAATACTATACTAACCGTACTATTTGTGACGTAAATTGAGTATATAGTATGCTTATTGGTTATAGTATGGATATAGTTAGTATGCCAAAAGTTCCCGAATGTCCTACTGGTAGTACTGTTGGAAAAAATAGGAAGCATACCAGCAGTGGACACTATTTCCGTATTTTAGGGCCCATAATGCAATTCTTCTGGAAATGGGTGTGGATTCACGTCGTTGAGCAATGTAATGGCTTTTCAAATAAGTTACCTTACACATAATGTTGGCTGACAATTTGTTATCTATGCTAACCTTACGAACCACATAGCATATCATTACAGCAGGTAATATGTTAGCTAGGTACCTAACGTTAGTTGGCCACTAATACATCAAACTTGCCAGCATGTCAACTAGCGATATGCTATTTAACTAACTACCCAACGTTGATTGACTTCATTATTCCCGTCATTCTTAGTTTAGCAAAGTGGTATAGTCGTTGTGCATTCTCAATGGACATTCGGGTGCTTTCGTAAATTCGCTCTGGCTATCTACTCCGCTTTCAGAGCACTCTCGTCTGAGTGTACCACAGCGCAGAATAATTGATGAATTTACGAGCGCTCAACACCGGTTGAATATGGCCGGTGTCAGTAAACGTCGGCAAAAAAGCGTAATTAAATTGTTGCCAGCAGCGCAGTTACAGTCACCAACGCTCTGGATAACATGAAAACTGCCTAACCAGCTCTGCTAGGGCGAGGAAAATAGTCAGAGTGAGGTGTTCTCTCATTTGTATCTGGAAGTAGTGTCGTGTCGTGTCAGCGGCTGGTGTGGCCGTTGCTGTCAAACAAGGAGTCCGCTTACGCTGTACCTTGATTTGAAGTCTTTATTCATTATCACAGCTTACAGCATAAGTTTACAGACTCTCAGGTCTGGAGAACGGCGTCCTCGAATTATAATAACCGCTCTGTCCTTTCTTTGTCTAACCCCTTGTTATATAGACAATGCCAAAATATGGGTGGCTCCCTCTTCTGGCCAATCACCAGTCTCCCCTGGGGCGTCACCCTCCAACTGCTATATTTTAAATAAGATCATAAAACATTACCTCTTCTGTTCCTCTAACACAGTCATAATGTTATACACCACAGTAGCTAGCCAACGTTAGCTTGGGTGCTTGACTGACGTTGTAAGGACAGAACGCTCAAATCAACCCTACTCCTCCGCCCGAGCGTCAAGTGTGCGCTCCGAGAGCGAAACGCTCTGAATTTACAAACGGACAATCTGACAACGCTCTGAATTTACAAACGCCCTGAGCGCACTCTGGCACTCCAGATTGAAGTTAAGAACACAATCGTAACATTTCTAGCTAGTAACTAACAAGCTAGCAAGAGGTTGCATAGCAACAGCATCAACTTCCGGTAGACAGTCGAAAAGGATAACGTTCGTTTACAGTATACTAAAATGAACTAATAGTATATAAACTCAGCAAAAAAAGAAACGTCCTCTCACTGCCAACTGCGTTTATTTTCAGCAAACTTAACAATTGAAAATATTTGTATGAACATAACAAGATTCAACAACTGAGACATAAACTGAACAAGTTCCACAGACATGAGACTAACAGAAATTGAATAATGTGTCCCTGAAAATAGGGGGGGGTCAAAATGTGTGGCCACCAGCTACATTAAGTACTGCAGTGCATCTCCTCCTCATGGACTGCACCAGATTTGCCAGTTCTTGCAGTGAGATGGTACCATGTCCACCAAGGCACCTGCAAGTTCCCGGACATTTTTGGGGGGAATGGCCCTAGCCCTCACCCTCCGATTCAACAGGTCCCAGACGTGCTCAATGGGATTGCGATCCGGGCTCTTCGCTGGCCATGGCAGAACACTGACATTCCTGTCTTGCAGGAAATCACGCACAGAACGAGGAGTATAGCTGGTGGCATTGTCATGCTGGAGGGTCATGTCAGGAAGGGTACCACATGAGGGAGGAGGATGTCTTCCCTGTAACGCACAGCGTTGAGATTGCCTGCAATGACAACAAGCTCAGTCCGATGATGCTGTGACACACCGCCTCAAAATCGATCCCGCTCCAGAGTACAGGCCTTGTTGTAACGCTCATTCCTTCGACGATAAACGCGAATCCGACCATCACCCCTGGTGAGACAAAACCGTGACTGGTCAGTGAAGAGCACTTTTTGCCAGTCCTGTCTGGTCCAGTGACGGTGGGCGACATTGTTTCCGGTGATGTCTGGTGAGGACCTGCCTTACAACAGGCCTACAAGCCCTCAGTCCAGCCTCTCTCAGCCTATTGCGCACAGTCTGAGCACTGATGGAGGGATTGTGCGTTCCTGGTGTAACTCAGGCAGTTATTGTTGCCATCCTGTACCTGTCCCGCAGGTGTGATGTTCGGATGTACCGATCCTGTGCATGTGTAGTTACACGTGGTCTGCCAATGCGAGGACGATCAGCTGTACGTCCTGTCTCCCTGTAGCGCTGTTTTAGGCGTCTCACAGTACGGACATTGCAATTTATTGCCATGGCCACATCTGCAGTCCTCATGCCTCCTTGCAGCATGCCTATGGCACGTTTACGCAGATGAGCAGGGACCCTGGGCATCTTTCTTTTGGTGTTTTTCAGAGTCAGTAGAAAGGCCTCTTTAGTGTCCTAAGTTTTCATAACTGTGACCTTAAGTGCCTACCGTCTGTAAGCTGTTAGTGTCTTAACGACCGTTCAACAGGTGCATGTTCATTAATTGTTTATGGTTCATTGAACAAGCATGGGAAACAGTGTTTAAACACTTTACAATGAAGATCTGTGAAGTTATTTGGATTTTTACGAATTATCTTTGAAAGACAGGGTCCTGAAAAGGGGACGTTTCTTTTTTTGCTGAGTTTAGTATGTAGAATATACTCATTAAATATGTAGTATACAGTATGCTATTATGGGTATTCGAACACAGCTCATCAGTAGAGTTGAAAATGTGATGGAAACCCATTTAATTTGTATTTTTCATTCGGTACATGGGAATTAAATGGTAAAAGTTATTTTTATGTACCCTACGTCATACGCACAGCCTTTTATCCACAAAAAGTCAGTTTGTTGGAAACACATCCCTGAGGGGAAATGCGTATATTGTTTTATGCAGATTTTAGAACATTTGCATGAAAATCTGTCGCAAATTGAATGGAAACCTAGCTACTGTTTGGAAATGGGGCAGAACCGTTGTGTTGAGATAGGGGTAATGGGGCAGGGAGGCCAACAAGCTGATACATGCCAGGCATATGAAGGTGAATTATTATCCATGTTTTAGCCATGTAATTGTTTCAATAATAGACATACATTTTCATAATACATTTACTGTTATTGCTCACTGGTCTAGATGGCCCAGTGGGGCCAGCTGCAACTACTGGATCCTAAATACCAGGAGCAGGTCCAACAGCTCTATGATGACTCCTTCCCCATGGACATCAGACAGTGCTTCAGCAAGTGGATTGAGAGCATCGACTGGTAAACAAGCAGGGATAAAGACTGCAGGGAGGCTGCTGTAAAATGGATTTACAAAGATCTATTCTATTTGACCAGAATTCTACACTACTCTTTTCAATTATATCTGTATTTTATTGTATTTCATCTCTTTCATCCAATCTTAATTCCTGTGTAAATCCATATCTATGTAGAGATAATGTTGCTGTTCTGATACTGATATACAGTATGTCAATGATCCAATCCATAGGGATTATGTGGCTGTTGAGGAATCCCTTGCCACTGTCCGCTTCCACGATCTCCTAGCCCAGCTTGATGACCAACACAGCCGCTTCGCCCTGGAGAAAAACCTCCTGCGACAACACAACATCCGCAAGCTCAAGAGAAACTTCCAGGTTTAGTATGAGCTCAGTCACATCTTTTCAGTACAGACCTTACTGCCAGTGGCCTTCCATACTTTATTGCTTGTATGTTACAGGAATGATCAATTAGAAGTTATACCTCTTGCTGCTAATTTCCCCTTTTAACTCCTGAAATATATTGATTTTGAATAAGTTGTTGATGTGGAATTCATGACCCCACTCTCAGTAAATGTTTTTTTGGGTTTGTAGTAATAAAGTACACACTTTCACAGGACCGCTTTCAGGAGGACCCTGTTCACATGGCCATTATCATCTCCAGAAACCTGAAGGAGGAGCAGAGGATTCTGGCTGCTGCCAAAAGCATAGAGGTGCCCTACATTGACTTGTATTGACATACATTGTAATTCATAAAATCACCACACGTCTTTCTCTATCCATGCTGTCAGATATTGTAGATGATCCATAACTGTATATTGGAGCGTTTACATGCTTTAACTGTGCAGTTAAATGAACAGTATTTTCTTCTCAGATCGACAGAGAAAACACACAGACTAGCATGGTTCTGGAGAAACAAAAGCTGGACAACAAAGTCAAAGACATGAAGAACAAGGTTCAGGTGAGTTAACATTTCCACATATACTATATGTTGATTGTTTCCTGGTGGAACAAGTCCATCAGTGATTTGCAGTACATGTTCATGCATGTCAGGTTTGTCATCTATCTGATCCAACACGTTTATCTCACTTGCTAGGAAGTGGATCAGAATATAAAGTCTCTGGAATACCTTCAAGACGAGCATGACTTTAAGCTAAATACTCTTAAGAACAGAGGTGAGGTGTTTAATTCTCAATCTGTAATAGATCATCATCTATTTACAGGAATCTGTGTTTCAAGTATAGTCCGTAAGTGAATGTTTTTCCTTCTCTCACTTTAGAACATGAAATTAACGGGCTGACACCGAAACAGCTGGAACATGAGAAGCTGCTGATTGTAGAGATGTGTCTCAAGCTGAAGTTCAAGAGAGGGGTAAGAGGGGTCATGAGGGGTCATGATGAGGCTAAACAGTGACATTCGACCATGACTTTGTACTGTGAAAAATAAAATGCAATGACAAAAAACATGAATAATCATGCATCAAGCACCACTAAGAATAACATGTATCATAGTCTCAGTCTGAATGACTAAGAGTGTATTATCTAGTTATAACCAGCATGCTCATATTGAAGAGTAGATGACGGTTATAGAGTAAATAATAACTATACGTTTGTTGTTGTCGCCCTCCACAGGAAGTGGTTGGCCAGTTGGCAGAGGTGCTTAACATGGCAGAGGCGGTCCAGTCAGACCTGATCTCAGAGGAGCTGCCTAAGTGGAAAAAGAGGCAGCAGAGCTCCTGTATCGGAGGACCACCCAACGCATGTCTGGACCAACTGCAGAACTGGTGAGGAGGCTAGTTCATTGTTTTGGGTGTGTTGGCTGATGAAGCAAAAATATGCATTTTGGTTCTCTCCAAACAAATGGAAAATACATTTATTATTTTTCTTCATCTTCTTCTTCTTCCCCTGTAGGTTCACAGCGGTGGCGGAAAGCCTGCAGCAGGTGAGGCAGCAGCTGAAGGAGCTCCAGGAACTAGAGCAGAAGTACACATACGACAATGACCCAATCACACAGCAGAAAGGCTTCCTGGAGGGGCGGGCCCTGGCACTGTTCCGGAACCTCCTAGAACGGTGAGTGACACCACACCTGTATTCCGATTTTAAATTAATTATCTCTCTCTCTCTCTCTCTCTCTCTCTCTCTCTCTCTCTCTTATATATATATATATATATATATATATATATATATACACTGCTCAAAAAAATAAAGGGAACACTAAAATATCACATCCTAGATCTAAATGAATGAAATAATCTTATTAAATACTTTTTTCTTTACATAGTTGAATGTGCTGACAACAAAATCACACAAAAATTATCAATGGAAATCAAATGTATCAACCCATGGAGGTCTGGATTTGGAGTCACCCTCAAAATTAAAGTGGAAAACCACACTACAGGCTGATCCAACTTTGATGTAATGTCCTTAAAACAAGTCAAAATGAGGCTCAGTAGTGTGTGTGGCCTCCACGTGCCTGTATTACATTTACATTTACGTCATTTAGCAGACGCTCTTATCCAGAGCGACTTACAGGAGCAATTAGGGTTAAGTGCCTTGCTTAAGGGCACATCGACAGATTTTTCACCTAGTCGGCTCGGGGATTAGAACCAGCGACCTTTCGGTTACTGGCACAACGCTCTTACCCACTGACCTCCCTACAATGCCTGGGCATGCTCCTGATGAGATGGCGGATGGTCTCCTGAGGGATCTCCTCCCAGACCTGGACTAAAGCATCCGCCAACTCCTGGACAGTCTGTGGTGCAACGTGGCGTTGGTGGATGGAGCGAGACATGATGTCCCAGATGTGCTCAATTGGATTCAGGTCTGGGGAACGGGCGGGCCAGTCCATAGCATCAATGCCTTCCTCTTGCAGGAACTGCTGACACACTCCAGCCACATGAGGTCTAGCATTGTCTTGCATTAGGAGGAACCCAGGGCCAACCGCACCAGCATATGGTCTCACAAGGGGTCTGAGGATCTCATCTCGGTACCTAATGGCAGTCAGGCTACCTCTGGCGAGCACATGGAGAGCTGTGCGGCCCCCCAAAGAAATGCCACCCCACACCATGACTGACCCACTGCCAAACCGGTCATGCTGGAGGATGTTGCAGGCAGCAGAACGTTATCCACGGCTTCTCCAGACTCTGTCACGTCTGTCACATGTGCTCAGTGTGAACCTGCTTTCATCTGTGAAGAGCACAGGGCGCCAGTGGTGAATTTGCCAATCTTGGTGTTCTCTGGCAAATGCCAAACGTCCTGCACGGTGTTGGGCTGTAAGCACAACCCCCACCTGTGGACGTCGGGCCCTCATACCACCCTCATGGAGTCTGTTTCTGACGGTTTGAGCAGACACATGCACATTTGTGGCCTGCTGGAGGTCATTTTGCAGGGCTCTGGCAGTGCTCCTCCTGCTCCTCCTTGCACAAAGGCGGAGGTAGGAGTGCTGCTGCTGGGTTGTTGCCCTCCTACGGCCTCCTCCACGTCTCCTGATGTACTGGCCTGTCTCCTAGTAGCGCCTCCATGCTCTGGACACTACGCTGACAGACACAGCAAACCTTCTTGCCACAGCTCGCAGTGAGGTGCCATCCTGGATGAGCTGCACTACCTGAGCCACTTGTGTGGGTTGTAGACTCCGTCTCATGCTACCACTAGAGTGAAAGCACCGCCAGCATTCAAAGTGACCAAAACATCAGCCAGGAAGCATAGGAACTGAGAAGTGGTCTGTGGTCACCACCTGCAAAACCAGGCCTTTATTGGGGGTGTCTTGCTAATTTCCTATAATTTACACCTTTTGTCTATTTCATTTGCACAACAGCATGTGAAATGTATTGTCAATCAGTGTTGCTTCCTAAGTGGACAGTTTGATTTCACAGAAGTGTGATTGACTTGGAGTTACATTGTGTTGTTTAAGTGTTCCCTTTATTTTTTTGAGCAGTGTATATATATACACAGTACCAGTCAAAAGTTTGGACACACCTACTCATTCAAGGTTTTTTCTTTATTTTTACTATTTTCTACATTGTAGAATAATATGGAAGACATCAAAACTATGAAATAACACATATGGAATCATGTAGTAACCAAAACAGTGTTGAACAAATCAAAAGAGTGTGCAAAGCTGTCAAAGGCAAAGGCTATTTGAAGAATCTCAAATATAAAATATATTTTGATTTGTTTAACACTTTTTTGATTACTACATGATTCCATATGTGTTATTTCATAGTTTTGATGTCTTCACTATTATTCTACAATGTAAAAAATAAAGAAAAACCCTTGAATGAGTAGCTGTGTCCAAACTTTTGACTGGTAGTGTGTGTGTGTATATATACACTACCGTTCAAAAGTTTGGGTTCACTTAGAAATGTCCTTGTTTTCGAAAGGAAAGCAATTTCTTTGTCCATTAAAATAACATAAAATTGATCAGAAATACAGTATATACATTGTTAATGTTGTAAATGGCTATTGAAGCTGGAAACGGCAGATTTTTTATGGAATATCTACATATGCGTTCAGAGGCCCATTATAAGCAACCATCGGTCCTGTGTCCCAATGGCACGTTGTGTTTGCTAATCCAAGTTTATCATTTTAAAAGGCTAATTGATAATTAGAAAACCCTTTAGAAATTATGTTAGCACAGCTGAAAACGGTTGTGCTGATTAAAGAAGCAATAAAACTGGCCTTCTTGAGACTAGTTGAGTATCTGGAGCATCAGCAATTGTGGGTTCGATTACAGGCTCAAAATGGCCAGAAACAAATAATTTTCTTCTGAAACTCGTCAGTCTATTCTTGTTCTGAGAAATGAAGGCTATTCCATGCGAGAAATTGCCAAGAAGCTGAAGATCTCGTACAACGCTATGTATTACTCCCTTCACAGAACAGCGCAAACTAGCTCTAACCAGAATAGAAAGAGGAGTGGGAGGCCCCAGTGCACAACTGAGCAAAAGGACAAATACAATAGAGTGTCTAGTTTGAGAAACAGATGCCTCACAGGGCCTCAACTGGCAGCTTCATTAAATAGTACCCGCAAAACACCCGTCTCAACGTCAACAGTGAAGAGGCGAGTCCGGGATGCTGACCTTCTAGGCAGAGTTTAAAAGAAAAAGCCATATCTCAGACTGCCCATCTTAATCTTTTCTTTTTAAACCCCTTCAGTCAATAGCTTGTGGCTCCTCCATTAGCAGCGATAACTTCGACAAAACGTCTCATATAGCCAGTAATCCGTTTCTGACATCTGTTTTGAGGGCTTTTTGCCCACTCCTCCTTACCGAACTTAGGTCAGGACTTTGACTTGGCCAACCCAAAACAAAAATCTTCTTTCTTCGAAGACATTCTTTGGTAGATTTGCTTGCATGCTTTGTGTTATTGTTGTTGGAAGACCCATTTTCAGCCCAGCTTTAGGTCCTTGACTGATGGCCTGACGTTCTGTTCAAGAATCTCCTGTTATACCTCAGAATTCATGGTTCCCTTAATGATGTGGAGTCGTCCAGGTCCAGAAGAGGAAAAGCAGCCCCAGATCTTGACATTTCTACCACCATGCTTGACAGTTGGGATAAGGTTATTTTGGCGGCAGGCAGTGTTTTTGCCAAACATAGCGGTGTTGATTGTGACCAAAAAGGTCAATTTTGGACTCATCGGTCCAGAGAATGGACTTCCAGAAACCTTCAGGTTTGTCCAGGTGGTCTCTGGCAAAGTTAAGATGGCCAGTTTGGTTATTTTCTGACAGCAGAGGCTTCTTCCTAGCAACCCTCCCATGAATGGCATTTCGATTGTGTTCTTCTTATTGTTGAAGCATGCACAGTTACCTGAGATGCAGCAAGGGAGGTCTGCAAATCTCTAGATATTATGTTTGGGTTGGCTTTTACCTGATTTATTATTGTTCTTGTGGCTCTTGGGGATATTTTGGTTTTTTGGAAGGGCATCCACTTCTAAGCTGAGTTGCTGTCGTGTTAAATGTTCTCCATTTGTAAATTATTTGCCTCACAGTGGACTGATGGAGCTCAAATCTTTTCGAGATTATTTTATAGCCTTCCCCAGACTGATGTGTTCTCACTACCCTCGTCCTGATATATTCTGAGATTTCGTTTCCTCTCGGCATGGTGTGCTTTGCATTTACCTGGATGGGTAACACCAAACTGACCAGGTTTCTTATATCTATTTATCAGAGTCCCGCCCATACTCTTTCCTAACGATCTCTCCTTTGATTGGTTTATTTGGTAGCTCATTATTTACCCACCTGATTCTACTTACCTACTTGATTTAACCAAAGCAACCTGGGGTTCACTTATTTTTGCACCTGCACTAATTCCTTTTTAATTTTGTTTTTCTACACATTTCCTATACACCAACATATGGTATTGTTAAATATAAACCTGTTATGCCAGATCAAAAAGACTGGTTCTGATTAAATGAAGATTTCATGGTAAAATTGAAAAAATCTGTAATTACACAAGGGGTTCACATACTTTCAAACAGCACTGTGTATATATATATATATATATATATATATATATATATATATATATCGTGATGGAAAAAAGTATTTGATCCCCTGCTGATTTTGTACGTTTGCCCACTGACAAAGAAATGATAAGTCTATCATTTTAATGGTAGGTTTATTTGAACAGTGAGAGACAGAATAACAACAAAAAAATCCAGAAAAACACGTCAAAAATGTTATAAATTGATTTGCATTTTAATGAGGGAAATAAGTATTTGACCCCTCTGCAAAACATGATTTAGTACTTGGTGGCAAAACCCTTGTTGGCAATCACAGAGGTCAGACGTTTCTTGTAGTTGGCCACCAGGTTTTCACACATCTCAGGAGGGATTTTGTCCCACTCCTCTTTGCAGATTTTCTCCAAGTCATTAAGGTTTCAAGGCTGACGTTTGGCAACTCGAACCTTCAGCTCCCTCCACAGATATTCTATGGGATTAAGGTCTGGAGACTGGCTAGGCCACTCCAGGACCTTAATGTGCTTCTTCTTGAGCCACTCCTTTGTTGCCTTGGCCGTGTGTTTTGGGTCATTGCCATGCTGGAATACCCATCCACAACCCATTTTCAATGCCCTGGCTGAGGGAAGGAGGTTCTCACCCAAGATTTGACGGTACATGGCCCCGTCCATCGTCCCTTTGATGCGGTGAAGTTGTCCTGGCCCCTTAGCAGAAAAACACCCTCCAAAGCATAATGTTTCCACCTCCATGTTTGACGGTGGGGATGGTGTTCTTGGGGTCATAGGCAGCATTCCTCCTCCTCCAAACACGGCGAGTTGAGTTGATGCCAAAGAGCTCGATTTTGGTCTCATCTGACCACAACACTTTCACCCAGTTCTCCTCTGAATCATTCAGATGTTCATTGGCAAACTTCAGACGGGCCTGTATATGTGCTTTCTTGAGCAGGGGGACCTTGCGGGCGCTGCAGGATTTCAGTCCTTCACGGCGTAGTGTGTTACCAATTGTTTTCTTGGTGACTATGGTCCCAGCTGCCTTGAGATCATTGCCAAGATCCTCCCGTGTAGTTCTGGGCTGATTCCTCACCGTTCTCATGATCATTGCAACTCCACGAGGTGAGATCTTGCATGGAGCCCCAGGCCGAGGGAGATTGACAGTTATTTTGTGTTTCTTCCATTTGTGAATAATCGCACCAACTGTTGTCACCTTCTAACCAAGCTGCTTGCCGATGGTCTTGTAGCCCATTCCAGCCTTGTGTAGGTCTACAATCTTGTCCCTGACATCCTTGGAGAGCTCTTTGGTCTTGACCATGGTGGAGAGTTTGGAATCAGATTGATTGATTGCTTCTGTGGACAGGTGTCTTTTATACAGGTAACACACTGAGATTAGGAGCACTCCCTTTAAGAGTGCGCTCCTAATCTCAGCTCGTTACCTGTATAAAAGACACCTGGGAGCCAGAAATCGTTCTGATTGAGAGGGGGTCAGATACTTATTTCCCTAATTAAAATGCAAATCAATGTATAACATTTTTGACATGCGTTTTTCTGGATTTTTTTGTTGTTATTCTGTCTCAAACTGTTCAAATAAACCTACCATTAAAATTATAGACTGATCATTTCTTTGTCAGTGGGCAAACATACAAAATCAGCAGGGGATCAAATACTTTTTTCCCTCACTGTATATACCCAAATGCCTCTATACAGTATATCACCTCTAAATTATTTGTGTCTCTATGGTGTGTCTCAGTTCCTTGGTGGTGGAGAGACAGCCCTGTATGCCCACACATCCACAAAGACCTCTGGTGCTGCAGACAAAGATGCAGTTCACTGTCAAGCTCAGGTAAGCACAAACACAAAAGCACCTACCATCTGTAGTTCCTCCCATCTGTAGTTCCTATGGATCTTTCCAGGCCTGGTTGAGTTTTGATTTGTATTCGCTCTCCTCTAGATTTCTTGTGAAGCTCCAGGAATTCAACAATAAACTCAAAGTGAAAGCCTTTTTAAACAAGTAAGTAAATGAGTGTTGTGTGTTATGTCCTGCTCTTGAATTTGTGATGTGAAAACCTAACTTAATTGAATGCACTTTTTTTTTCCTCCGTAAGTTCTCTCCCTAAATTCCCTAATCTCAACGTTCGTAAATTCAACATATTGAGAAGCAACACAAAGGTTATGAGTATGGAGCAGTACAATGGAAGCTTGGCTGCAGAGTTTTTACATTTGGTAAGCTAGCACCATTTCAAATGGCATACAGGGCACTAAATCTGAATGACTGTCCATTTGGACCTGCACTGTCGTTACTCCTTACAGCAGGGTTCCCCAAATGGCGGTCATTTTATTTGTTAAAGTTGTATTTCTTATTTATTTTTTACTGTAAAAACACCAGCAAATCAGCTCCAAGTGATTTTAATTTAGAAAATCTGTTCTAAAATATTACCATGCATATTAAATAAATATATGTGACTGTATACAAATGTAAGCAAGGTTTGAAATTGTTATGTTTTAGTCAAATATTATATCTGTTTGGGCTTCTTGCGGTCAATTTGTAGTATACAAATTATTTGTAATTATGTTCTGGCACCCTGACCATCCGCTCAAGAAAATATCGGCCCACGGCTGAATCTACAGTAGTTGATAATCCCTGCATTACAGTTTATTCTTTGATCTCAACACAGAAACTGCAAGAGCAGAGAGTGCCTGGAAAAGGAAAGAAAGAGGTGAGAGACCTAAGAGAGCTGGTTTCTGATTGGTCTTAATGGGCTATAATGACCATGTAATCTGTACAGTATTGGTGAATTTCACGATAAATACTAAATACAGTCTGGTGCGGATTATGTTTCTCTGTCTGTCCATGTTATTACAGGGGCCTCTCATTGTGACAGAGGAGCTGCACTCCATCTGCTTTGAGTCTGAACTCCGCCAGTCAGGTCTGGAAATCAAACTAGAGGTAAGTGGTCTGAAATATAGAGACTACACTTCCATTTTCATGAGGTCCAACAGCACTCTGGCCTTATTTAATTTGACTTTGATTTTCTCTGGCCTCTGGTCCTTCTTAGACCATCTCCCTGCCAATCGTGGTCATCTCCAACATCCGCCAGCTGCCCAGTGGCTGGGCCTCCATCCTGTGGTACAACATGCTGACCAGCGAGCCCCAGGTAGAGTACCTCCCCTCTGGTTTCTCTCAAGTTTTCTCTCAAGGTTCCTTCCTTCTAGGGAGCTTTTCCTTGGCTTGAAGGTGCAATGCTGGGTTACTGTCAAGCACTTTAAAAAGGAGTGATTGATTTGTTGTAACAGAACCTGGAGTTCTTCCTGAGCCCACCTACAGTGTCCTGGGGTCAGCTGTCTGAGGTGCTGAGCTGGCAGTTCTCCTCTGTCACCAAGAGGGGACTCAATGATGAGCAGCTAGGTATGCTGGCTGACAAACTACTGGGCCAGAAAGCACAGAGAAATCCTGAGGGCCTTATCCCCTGGACCATGTTCGGTGCTGTCAAGGTAGGTTATGATTACAGTACACAGAATATAGAATATTTGGTCTCACTTTAAACAAAGTACAACTGATAAAGGAATTATATAGCATACATAAATGCTTCATAAACACTACATAAATGCTTCACAAATGGTGTAGAAAGGGTGACAACAAATCCCACTGTAGGGTGACTTGCCAAATGTGACATAATGCACGATATATGTTTATACACCATTTATAAAATATTACATATACTTATAGATGATTTGTGAAGCATTTATGTAGTGCTTATGAAGCCTTTATGTATTCTATATAAAGCCTTCATAAGTTGTACTTTGTTTATAATATTGACAGTTCATAAAGATATATAAGGAAGATATCTAGTAAGTGTTTGCCTGTGTCTACTATAGAGCCAGAGTGAGAAGAGCTTTCCCTTCTGGCTGTGGATCGAAGCCATCCTGGACCTCATCAAGAGACATCTGCTGTCCCTGTGGAACGATGGGCGAGTTATTCTTGACTCTTTTTGGAGTTCCACCTTACAAAAGCAAACAACTAGTGGTCTTATAGGGATGCCATATTAGCCGACTGGCTACATTTACAGACATGATGAACAATGTGCATTGTCCCTGCCTACTAACCCGAATACAGTAATAGAAGTACCAAAGGAAGTAATAAAGAAATGTTGCTTGTTCTCTCCCACTACAGCTGCATCCTGGGCTTTGTGAGTAAGGAGAGGGCAAAGACCATGCTGACTGGGAAGTGTCCAGGTACGTTCCTGCTGCGCTTCAGTGAGCGTAGCAGAGAAGGAGCCATCACATTCACTTGGGTGGAACACGACCTAGACGGTGAGTAGCACACACACTGGAGCCATTTAATATTAAAGGTGCTATTAAAAAAAAATATATATATATTTAACCTTTATTCTAGCAGGGTGGAATCCTGGGTGGAATCCAGAAGGCAGGATGGTAGTATAGAAAGAACCAACCAAAAAAAACAACAACAAACTGACTTGCCCAAAAAGCACCAATCCATTAAAATGTAGATTATTCTCAAGATGGTTCCATAAGTGAGGTGCGAAGAAACTAAAATCCCTTTTACCTAAATCTCTAGTGACAGAAGTAATTTCAAGAGTTAACCATCCCTGTGACTGAGTATGGTATCTCATACTTCTATAGGTTAGTAACAATGTTAGGTAAAGGCAGTTTTTTTTGCAAAAGGGCTTTCTAAATTAACACAATGCATTGTTTCGACCTATGCGACGTCAAAGAGGGCCAGCCTACTTTCTGATAAAGAATGCAATGATGAGTGCTAAACCTGTCGCCAGTGATATATAGCTGTCGCCCATGTTCCACAGATAAGCCTGTATTCCATGCGGTGGAGCCCTACACCAAGAAGAAGCTGTCTGCCGTCTCTCTGCCTGACATCATCCGCACCTACAAGGTGATGGCAGCTGAGAACATCCCAGAGAACCCACTCCGCTTCCTCTACCCAGACATCCCCAAAGACAAGGCCTTCGGAAAGTACTACGCCAGGGCCTCAGAGGGTAAGCAGCCAGAGACCTTTTTGTTTCAAATCATAGATTATTTACAGCGACTCGTGAGAAGGTCACCCGTGACTGTGAGGTAAAACATTTATGAAATTAATAGGATTTAACTTCTAATAAAATAAAAATTCAAAAAATAAGATTTTTGGGGGATGCTTTCCTATAGTTCTGATGCATTTCAGACACCTCAAACCATACTTCCTTTTGATTTATTTTTGGCCATGTATGAATGGGTTATTCAGTGTGTTTCTATGGGCTAATAGCAGTAAGGTCAAATTCAATCTTTCATCAAATACTTTTTATATATTTTAGGGGGATACCTACAGGGGTCCTAAAACTCTAAATCAAATAGCTACAGTGGGGGAAAAAAGTATTTAGTCAGCCACCAATTGTGCAAGTTATCCCACTTAAAAAGATGAGAGAGGCCTGTAATTTTCATCATAGGTACACATCACCTATGACAGACAAATTGAGAAAAAAAAATCCAGAAAATCACATTGTAGGATTTTTAATGAATTTATTTGCAAATTATGGTGGAAAATAAGTATTTGGTCACCTACAAACAAGCAAGATTTCTGGCTCTCACAGACCTGTAACTTCTTCTTTAAGAGGCTCCTCTGTCCTCCACTCGTTACCTGTATTAATGGCACCTGTTTGAACTTGTTATCAGTTAAAAAGACACCTGTCCACAACCTCAAACAGTCACACTCCAAACTCCACTATGGCCAAGACCAAAGAGCTGTCAAAGGACACCAGAAACAAAATTGTAGACCTGCAGCAGGCTGGGAAGACTGAATATGCAATAGGTAAGCAGCTTGGTTTGAAGAAATCAACTGTGGGAGCAATTATTAGGAAATGGAAGACATACAAGACCACTGATAATCTCCCTCGATCTGGGGCTCCACGCAAGATCTCACCCCGTGGGGTCAAAATGATCACAAGAACGGTGAGCAGAAATCCCAGAACCACACGGGGGGACCTAGTGAATGACCTGCAGAGAGCTGGGACCAAAGTAACAAAGCCTACCATCAGTAACACACTACGCCACCAGGGACTAAAATCCTGCAGTGCCAGACGTGTCCCCCTGCTTAAGCCAGTACATGTCCAGGCCCGTCTGAAGTTTGCTAGAGTGCATTTGGATGATCCAGAAGAGGATTGGGAGAATGTCATATGGTCAGATGAAACCAAAATAGAACTTTTTGGTAAAAACTCAACTCGTCGTGTTTGGAGGACAAAGAATGCTGAGTTGCATCCAAAGAACACCATACCTACTGTGAAGCATGGGGGTGGAAACATCATGCTTTGGGGCTGTTTTTCTGCAAAGGGACCAGGACGACTGATCCGTGTAAAGGAAAGAATGAATGGGGCCATGTATCGTGAGATTTTGAGTGAAAACCTCCTTCCATCAGCAAGGGCATTGAAGATGAAACGTGGCTGGGTCTTTCAGCATGACAATGATCCCAAACACACCGCCCGGGCAACGAAGGAGTGGCTTCGTAAGAAGCATTTCAAGGTCCTGGAGTGGCCTAGCCAGTCTCCAGATCTCAACCCCATAGAAAATCTTTGGAGGGAGTTGAAAGTCTGTGTTGCCCAGCGACAGCCCCAAAACATCACTGCTCTAGAGGAGATCTGCATGGAGGAATGGGCCAAAATACCAGCAACAGTGTGTGAAAACTTTGTGAAGACTTACAGAAAACGTTTGACCTGTGTCATTGCCAATGAAGGGTATATAACAAAGTATTGAGAAACTTTTGTTATTGACCAAATACTTATTTTCCACCATCATTTGCAAATAAATTCATAAAAAATCCTACAATGTGATTTTCTGGATTTTTTTTCCTCATTTTGTCTGTCATAGTTGACGTGTACTTATGATGAAAATTACAGGCCTCTCTCATCTTTTTAAGTGGGAGAACTTGCACAATTGGTAGCTGACTAAATACTTTTTTTCCCCACTGT
>NW_025535467.1:85000-96739 GCF_020615455.1 Coregonus clupeaformis | reverse complement strand
CAACACACACACAGCCACACACACACACACACACAACAATACCATGGTGTAGGCATTATCATTTCTCATGGTGGAAAGACAACATCACTTTCATGGTCACTGTTCTCATATGTACAGAATAACATCATTCCTCATGGTGGTAGCACAATACTCATGGTGGCACACACACATGGCAGACAACATCACTTTTGTGTTGCATTGGCACACTTCATTAACATCATTTCATGGTGACAATACTACTTTCCTCGTGTGAATACATTACACTACACATACACACATACACACATTACACACATACATATTACATACACACATTATACACATAATTAAATAACACATAAATAATACAACACATAATATACTACACATACTATATTACATATTACACATACACACAATAAGACAATTACAGAGAGGCCACATGTTTATAATACATACAAACACACACAAATGCCATGAATAAATAAATAATACACACACATACACATATTATTACAAACATTACAAACACACAGCCAGCACAATTACACACTGTTGTCAGTTCATTGCCACATTAACACACACACACACACACAATACATACACACACACACATATTGAAGCATACATATTATATAACACAATTGTTGGTGACATCATTAATTACAGACACATTAATATTAATAGCTACATACATATTGTTACACAGCACATACACACACATATTATTTAGACATATATACATACACACATATTATACATGACACATATACATTATTACACATTACACACATAATTAAGAAGAGACAGAACACAATATTACACACAGCCACACACATTATTACTTCTGAAGACATACAGACATTGCCACACATGCTTCACAAACACACATTGCTGCCACACTACACACTGGCACCACACACATTACTAAGCACACACACTAGCTAATAATTACACACACACACACACATACATGACAGAATACTACACACAACATACACAAATAACAATACACTGTAATTGCTACCAGACAACACACAGTCAATACACATAAATACATACACACACACACAATAACAAATTTCGACAAAGCAGAAGAAAAAAAATTTCTCGAATAAGAGAGGGAGGGAAATACAACCTCAGAGCCAGGCCAGCGAAGAAATTTCTTCCTTCCAAATGATTATCCGCAGCCCGGCCCGCCTGGACAGTGTGTGTGTGTGTGTGTCTCTGTGTGTGTGTGTGTGTGTGTGTGTTCTGTGTGTGTGTGTGTGTGTGTCTGTGTGTGTGTGTGTGTGTGTGTGTGTGTGTGTGGTCTTCGTGTGTGTGTGTGTCTGTGTGTGTGTGTGTGTCTGTGTGTAAACTTGGGGCCATGCTGTGTGGGACCAGCCTGTGATGATGGCTACCAGCCACAGTGCTGCTGATTCTGAGTTAGATAGCAGCAGAGAATGTGTGTGTGTGTGTGTGTTGCAGTGAGTGCGCAACGGCATCGGCAGGCAGATTTCGCATGTGTTAGTGTGATGAGTGAGCACATGTGCGCAAAGAGGACTAGCTTATGCCTGCAAATGCGTGTTTGTGTGTGTGTGTGTCTGTGTGTGTGTTTGTTTGTGTGTGAGATTTGGCAATGTCTGGAGAGAGAGAGGGGGAGAGAGAGATGGTGGGGAGGAGAGAGGGAGAGTGTGAGTGAGAGAGAGAGAGAGACTGACACCACACAGGGGGAGTCACCGGAGGTGACAGAGTCTCTCCTCTGCTGCTTCAGGCACAACCACGACAACAGGTCCAACAAAACGGGAACACTGCCTCCCAGCTTGCCCACCTGGGTACATGCAGGCGAGGATGGTACCATAGTTTCGTTTCTGCAGACAGACTACTTGTCACCGTTCTCATGCCACAGCCAGCCACTGACACTTACGAACACAAGCAAAAACACAGCCTGGAACAACAATACCAACATGAGCATCAAAGTTAAATGAACTGAATAATATTAAGAAACACTATAGATGGAAAGGAAAGTAGTGTTGAAACCCAATAAAAACAATTAGAAACAACAAAACAATTCATTTGTCTCTTCAAAACGCCCACTGTAATAGTGAAGGCAATTGGCAGCAGACCAAACAGCAAGCATTTGACCTCAGCCTCTGTCAGCCCGTGTTCTTATCAGAAATCAAAGAATATACAGTGATAATGGCTTGATGAAGAATGCAAAGCCCAAGAAGAAGTTCGAGAACGATTCAACAAACATGAATTCAGAAACCTGAGCCCACGCCATCATGGTGAATCACTAAACAACAGCCAGACTCGCTGAAGAAGGAACAGCACAGAAACGTCAATGTACTGAAGATCCCGCGACGGCCATTTCTGCCTGGAAAACACCAAACAAACAACGTCACTAAAGCTACCCACGTATGGGTAAACACTTCTCCGCCTTCGCTTCATAACAGTATAACAACAGCAAAAATAGCGGGAGCATGATCAAATGCAAATTCGAGAAACAACTATTAAAAGATCAACAGACTGACTTTCCACTACATTTAACGAACTACAGGACAACCTCCACCAAACCCGTGGTGTTGATGGTACTCTCAATGAAATGATCATTAGCCTTCATCATTCCTGTTTAGCTGATCAATTCATTAAAGGAGACACCTCATAATTACCGTGATATGCCAACAACCTGGGAAATCCTCTGCATTATTATAACAGCAGCACCAGTTCACCGGTCAATGTACCGAGCAAATGTCAAATTCGGCTTTTACTAAATTACCGACGCACAGACCATGTATCACCCCACACCCTAATTGACAAACAAACAAACCAAAACAAAGGCAAAGTCTTCATGCTTTGTTGATTTCAAAAGCTTTTGACTCAATTCGTTGGCCTGTATTAGGGTGGGGCTTAAACTGCATCCCTGCTCTCACTTCACGGCCCTGTGGAAAGAAATGTGTGTGTTTTTGCCAATTTTAACCGCACACTTGTTGTTTGTGTACACTGAATTTTATAATGTCGTATGTTTTCCCCCAACCCCACTTTCCATCAATTTGTATAGCAGACCCTCATGCCAAATTGAGTCAAAAGCTTTTTTGAAATCAACAAAGCATGAGAAGACTTTGCCTTTGTTTTGGTTTGTTTGTTTGTCAATTAGGGTGTGCAGGGTGAATACATGGTCTGTCGTCACGGTAATTTAGTAAAAAGCCAATTTGACATTTGCTCAGTACATTGTTTTCACTGAGGAAATGAACTAGTCTGCTGTTAATAATAATGCAGAGGATTTTCCCAAGGTTGCTGTTGACGCATATCCCACGGGGTAGTTAGTGGGGTCAAATTTGTCTCCCCTTTTGTGGATTGGGGGTGATCAGTCCCTTGGTTCCAAAATATTGGGGAAGATGCCAGAGCTAAGGATGATGTTAAAGAGTTTAAGTATAGCTAATTGAAATTTGTGGTCTGTATATTTTATCATTTCATTGGGATACCATCAACACCACAGGACTTTTTGGGTTGGAGGGTTTGTATTTTGTCCTGTAGTTCATTCAATGTAATTGGAAAATCCCAGTGGGTTCTGGTAGTCTTTAATAGTTATTTCTCAGATTTGCATTTGATCATGTATATTTTTTTGCTGTTTTGTTCTCTGTTATAGGGCCAAAAAGATTGGAGAAGTGGTTTTACTCCATACATCTCCATTTTGTGATAGATAGCTCTTCGTGTTGTTGTTTGTTTAGTGTTTTCCAATTTTCCCAGAAGTGGTTAGAGTCTATGGATTCTTCAATTACATTGAGCTGATTTCTGACATGCTGTTCCTTCTTTTTCTGTAGTGTATTTCTGTATTGTTTTAGTGATTCACCATAGTGAAGGCGTGAGGCTCAGGTTTTCTGGGCTCTCTATGTTTTTGGTTGGATAGGTTTCTCAATTTCTTTCTCTAGGTTTTTACATTCTTCATCAAACCATTTATCACTGTTATTACTTTTCTTTGGTTTTCTGTTAGAGATTTTAGATTTGATAGAGAGCTGAGAGGTCAAATATACTGTTTAAGTTTTCTACTGCCAAGTTTACACCTTCACTATTACAGTGGAACGTTTTGTCAGGAAGTTGTCTAGAATGGATTGGAATTTGTTTGTTTCCTAATTGTTTTTTGGTAAGGTTTCAACACTACTTTCCTTCCATCTATAGTGTTTCTTAATATTATTCAGTTCATTTGGCTTTGATGCCTCATGATTGAGTATTGCTCTGTTCAAGTAGACTGTGAGTTTTACTTGTGGTCTGATAGGGGTGTCAGTGGGCTCTTGTGAACGCTCTGAGAGACTCTGGGTTGAGGTCAGTGATAAAGTAGTCTACAGTACTACTGCCAAGAGATGAGCTATGGGTGTACCTACCATAGGAGTCCCCTCGAAGCCTACCATTGACTATGTACATACCCAGATTGCGACAGAGCTGCAGGAGTCGTGACCGTTTTTTGTTGGTTTATGTTGTCGTGAGTTGTGCCTAGGGGGACATATGGGGAGGGAATGCTGTCACCTCCAGGTAGGTGTTTGTCCCCCTGTGTGCTGAGGGTGTCAGGTTCTCTCTCTCTCTCTCTCTCCTCCCCCATCTCCCTCTCTCCTCCCCATCTCTCTCTCCCCCCTCTCTCTCTCAAACATTGCCAATCTTTACACACAAACAAACACACACACAGACACACACACACACAAACACACACATTCTGAGCTGCCCGAACTGGGATTCTCTTTAGCACACATGCGCTCACTCATGCGCACACACACATGTCAAGTACGCACACGTGCAACGCACCGACACGCACTCACGACAGCACACACACACACACATTCTCTCGCTGCCTATCTAACTCCAGAGGTCAGCAGGGACTTGGTAACAGGTGTATCATCACAGGCTGGTCACACACAGCGATGGCTAGGACACACACGACAGACACACACACACAGCACACAGACACACACACACACACACACACACACACACACACACACACACACACACACACACACAAACACACACACACATTACACACACACACAGAGATTACACACACACACACACACACACACACACACACTGTCCAGACGTGACCCGAGCCCTTCACGGATGAGTCATTTCCTATTGGAGGAGAGAATTTATTTCTTCATGTTTTAATCTGAGGTTGTGTTTCCCTCCCTCTCTCTTTATTCAGGAGACTGCCTCTTCTGCTGTCAGAAGAAGTGTGTGTGTGTGTGTGTGTGTGTGTGTGTGTGTGTGTGTCTAATGTGTGTGTGTAGTGTGTGTGTGTGTTTTGTGTGTGTGGTTGTCGCTGTGTGTGTGTGTGTGTAGTGTGTAGTGATGTGTGTGTGTAGAGTGTGTGTGTGTGTGTGGGTGGTGTGTGTGTGTGTGTGTGTGTGTGTAGTGTGCTTAAGTGTGTGTGTGTGTGTGTGTGTGTGCTGTGTAAGTGTGTAGTGTGTGTGCTAGTGTGTGCTAGTGTGTTAGTGGCTGTAGTGTGTAGTGTGTAGTGTGTGTGTTTGTGTGAGCATGTGTGTAGTGTGTGTGTGTGTGTGTGTGTATGTGTGTGTGTGTGTGTGTGTGTGTGTGTGTGTGTTAGTGTGTGTAGTGTGTGTGTGGTGGAGTGTGTAGTGTGTGTAAGCGTGAGCATGTGTGTAGTGTGTGTGTGTGTGTGTGTGTGTGTGTGTGTGTGTGTCATGTATGTGTGTGTGTGTGTGTGTGTGTGTGTGAGTGTGTGTAGTGTGTGTGTGTGTGTGTGTGTGTGTGTGTGTGTGTGTGTGTGTGTAGTGTGTGTGTGTAGTGTGTAGTGTGTGTGTGTGTCTGTGTAGTGTGTGAGTGTGTGTGTGTGTGTGTGTGTAGTGTGTGTGTGTGTGTGTAGTGTGAGGCATGTGTGTGTGTGTGTGTGTGTGTGTGTGTGTGTGTGTGTGTGTGTGTGTGTGTGTGTGTGTTGTAGTGTGTGTAGTGTGTGTGTGTAGTGTGGTAGTGTGTAGTGTGTAGTGTGTGTGTTTGTGTGATGTGTGTGTGTGTGTGTGTGTGTGTGTGTGTGTGTGTGTGTGTGTGTATGTGTGTGTGTGTGTGTGTGTGTGTGTGTGTGTAGTGTGTGTAGTGTGTGTGTGTGTGTGTGTGTGTGTAGTGTGTGTGTTTGTACTGAGCATGTGTATTAGTGTGTGTGTGTGAAGCATGTGTGAGCATGTGTGTAGTGTGTGTAGTGTGTGTGTATGGTGTGTGTGTGAGTGTGGCTTGTGTGTGTGTAGGTAGTGTGTGTGTGTGTGTGTGTGTAGTGTGTAGTGTGGTAGTGTGTGTGAGTTTGTGTGAGCATGTGTGAGTGTGTGTGTGTGTGTGTGTGTGTGTGTGTGTGTGTGTGTGTGTGTGTGTGTGTGTGTGTGTGTGTGTAGTGTGTGTAGTGTGGTTGTTGTGCCCGCACCATGTGGTGTTGTGCCTCACCATGGGAGCGGTGTTGTTACCGCACCATGGGGGTGGTGTTGTGCCGCACCATGGGGTAGGGTGTTGTGCAGCACCATGGGGTGGTGTTGTGCAGCACCATGGGGGTGGTGTTGTGCCGCGCACCATGGGGGTGGTGTTGTTGCTGCACCATGGGGGTGGTGTTGTTCCGCGACCATGGGGGTGGTGTTGTGCTGTACCATGGGGGTGGTGTTGTTCTGCACCATGGGGGTGGTGTTGTGGCTGCACCATGGGGGTGGTGTTGCAGCCTCTACCATGGGGGTGGTGTTGTGCTGCACCATGGGGGTGGTGTTGTGCCGCACCATGGGGGTGGTGTTAGCTCACCATGGGGGGTAGTGTTGTGCTGCACCATGGGGTGGTGTTGTGCCTCACCATGGGGGTGGTGTTGTGCTGCACCATGGGGGTGGTGTTGTGCTGCACCATGAGGAATAGTGTTGTGCTGCACCATGGGGGTGGTGTTGTGCTGCACCATAGGGGTGGTGTTGTGCTGCACCATGGGGTGGTGTTGTCAGCACCATGGGGGTGGTGTTGTGCTGCACCAGTGGTAATGAAGTTACTCCTAGACACTAATCTAAGGCCAATTTGACCTCCATACCTACATCTTAAAAGGGGCAATCAGCAGTTGCTAAATCAATTTTTTATCCATTAAATTAATATCTACCCATTGCTTCTTGAAAAATGTAACTTATGAATGCTGCATGAGCTTAGTTCCACTGTGGTTGTCACGAATACCGCTGAGGCTGCTCCTCCTCCTTGTTCGGGCAGGCTTGGCGTTAAATCATCGCCGAGTACTAGCTGCCACCGTTTGCTGTTTTCGGTGTTTGTTTTGTCATGTCTAGTTATTCTGTCATGATTATGCTCACCTATAAGTTTCCTGTGTTATTTTGTAGTTGTGTGTTATTGTCCGCCTGTCGTTTGTTTCGAGGTTCGGTACTTTTGTTTGTGAGTGTTTTTAAGCATTTCGCGTTTACATTCGCCTCCCGGTGTTTTAGAGGCCATTGTAATTAGTATTTGTTCTAGTATTTCAGTAAAGTCGTTTTGACTTATCCTCTGTGTCCTGCGCTGACTTTCACCACCGCATCCACATCAGTACCGTGACAGTGGTACCCCTCAGAACCCAAAATAATTACTTATTTTATGCAAATGTTTGTAAACAACACTTAAACATCAACACTGTACCAGCATCAAAACGTGGTTAAAAACTATAATGTTGATATCGTGGATGGTCAGTCCTGCATCCATAGCTCTGTCTATGCATTGAGAGAGGATACATTTATCCAGCTCCATCCCTCAGCTTTTTACCGAAAGCGGGTGTGGAGTAGCTTTGTTATTGTTTTCAATTGCTGATTGCCGCATTGCGTTTGGGATTGAAGGGAAACTAGACTGACCTGGGTCTAATATCTGTTTAGACCAACCAGATTGCTCAAGATTGATTTCTAAACTGGACGTCTGTCCATGTCATGAGGAAGTCAGGAAATGCCTTCAAAACCGGCCACTAGGGGCAACAGTGAGCGTGCAACCGCCAAGTAGACTTGGGTTTTGCTAGGTTATGTAATCCCATGACTCTGGATCAAAAAGGTTGCGTGTTCAATCCCTGTTGCAGACACTCATTATTTTTTTAAATATTTTGTTTTACCCTACCCCAAACCTTAACCCTTAACCTTGACCCTTAACTTTTAAATTTGACGTTTGGAGCAACTTCTAAATTTGACGTTTGGAGCAACTTTGAAATTTGAAGTTTAGAGAAAAGTGCAAAAATGTCTAATTCTGCAGTGAGACTGTGAGAGCTCATTGAGACACCTGGGTAGGAAGGCTCAGGAAGGCATAGTGAATGTCTCAGATAAAAATGCTTTAGGCATTAAATCCTGACTGGTTAAGGTAAGGGTTAAGGTTTTGGGATAGGTTTAAACTAGCACTGAGATTGAACTCGCAATCCTCGAAGCCATAGCTCGGCTTAACACTGTAGCAAGCTGCGAACCTACTAGATAGAAAATAGTGTTCACGTTTGCCCCTAGTGGACAGTATTGAAGGCATCTCCCGGCATCTGGGGACCTGGACAAACGTTTAATACTGCAGTGGATCTGGTGTGACCTGGCTGCTCAACTAAAGAGGTCAGATGGTCTCACATCGTATGATTTGAGATCTAAGCGTTTCATAACATCATACTGCCCTAGCAGGGAAGAGAGGAGGGAGGAGGGAGGAGGAGGAGGAGGAGGAGGAAGAGGGGGGAGGAGGAGGAAAGAGGAGGAGGAGGAGGAAGAAGAAAAGGGGAGGCGGAGGGGGAGGAGGAGGAGGAGGAGGAGGAGAGAGAGGGGAGAGGAGGGAGGGAGGAAGAAGAAGAGGGGAGGAGGAGGAGGAGGAGGAGGGGAGGAGGAGGAGGAGGAGGAGGAGGGAGGAGGAGGAGGGAGGGAGGGGAGGAGGAAGAATATTAGGAAGAAGAGGAAGAAGAGGAGGAGGAGGAGGAGGAAGATGAAGAATTTTAGGAAGAGGAGGAAAGAGGGGGGAGGAGGAGGAGGAAGAACATTAGGAAGAAGAGGAAGAAGAGGAGGAGGAGGAGGAGGAAGATGAATACTTTTAGAAGAGGATGAAGATGAGGGAGGAGGAGGAGGAGGAGGAGGAGGAGGAGGAGGAGGAGGAGGAGGAGGAGGAGGAAGATGAAGAATTTTAGGAAGAGGGAAGAGGAGGAGGAGGAGGAGGAGGAGGAGGAGGAGGAGGAAGATAAAGAATATTAGGAAGAGGAGGAAGAGAGGGAGGAGGAGGAAGAATATTAGGAAGAGGAGGAAGAGGAGGGAGGAGGAGGAGGAGGAGGAGGATGGCTGACGATGGCTTTAACAGCTCATGGCAAAAGGTTCCAGCGTTGTGTGTGTGTGTGTGTGTGTGTGTGTGTGTGTGTGTGTGTGTGTGTGTGTGTGTGTGTGTGTGTGTGTGTGTGTGTGTGTGAAGACATTAGCATTCTGCTAAAAGCCCCAGGTTCCTTCTCTGTCCAGTATAAATATAAACACATAAACATTTAAATACATAAACACACGTCAACACGTAACAGATGTGATGTCTGCAGGCTTGCAGTGAGGAGCGGGTGGTGTCATAGGCAGTGACTGAGCAGAATGAACCGTGTAATGGTGAATGAACGTGTTAACTTGAAAGCTATAAAGCCAAAATGAAATAGCCCCCTGAAAATGATTAAATTATAAAACTAGAAAATTAATGTGTTAATATACGTACTTGTGGATGATAGTTGGCCAATCCTGTGTTAACACAATGTATTGCTGATGATAGTCGGCCAAGCCTGTGTTAACACAATGTATTATGGATGATAGTTGTAAGCCTGTATTGACACAATGTATTGCTGATGATAGTCGGCAATCCTACGTTAACAATGTATTGTGATGATAGTCGGCCAATCCTGTGTTAACACAATGTATTGTGATGATAGTTGGCCAAGCCTGTGTTAACACGAATGTATTGTGATGATAGTTACCAAAGCCTGTGTTGACACAATGTATTGTGATGATAGTCGGCCAAGCCTGTGTTGACACAATGTATTGTGATGATAGTTGTAAGCCTGTGTTGACACAATGTATTGTGATATAGTCGGCCAATCCTACGTTAACACAATGTATTGTGATGATAGTCGGCCAATCCTACGTTAACACAATGTATTGTGATGATAGTCGGCCAATCCTGTGTTAACACGATGTATTATGATGATAGTCGGCCAAGCCTGCGCTTAACACAATGTATTGTGATGATAGTCGGCCAATCCTCGCGTTAACACGATGTATTGATGATAGTCGACCAAGCCTGCGTAACTACAATGTATTGTGATGATAGTCAGCCGAAGCCTGTGTTAACACGATGTATTGTGATGATAGTCGGCCAATCCTGTGTTAACACAATGTAATGTGATGATAGTTGGCTATTAGGCAGTACGCCTGTAAGGCTGCAGGCACGCGGGTGTGGTTGGAGGCGTGGCCAGCCAATAAGATGAAGTCCCACCCAGTTGTCTACATTAATTAAAATGGTGGAAGCCCTCAAAGGCCCTGCCCATGATAATACGGGTTTTGGCCACTAGAGGGCCTCTATCATTCTCTATGACATCACTTGTTCCATTGGATTCTTTCTGTGTCCTTGGATTTGAACTTCCTTTCAAAGAGACTCAACGAGAGGTTCAAGGTAAGACTAAGGTTTCCATTGTGAAATTTGCTCTTTGGGTGATTCCTCACGAAGCTAGGGAAAATAAAGAAGAACATGGCTTTTGGGGGATTTTCATGACATGTGATCCCATAGAAGGGTCCTTTTGGAGGAAGGATTGTCGACATGTATTTGATGTTTGTATCTTAAAGCATATGTCACAGGTGTGACAATGAGCCTCCATTTCTTATCATGCATGCTTCTGCCTTTCTAATTTGTATGATTGATCCTGTAATTTCATTGGCTGACTGTCTCTGTGTTTGTTTGAGGGGGTTGTTGTTGTTGTGGGGGGTGATATTTTGTGAGAACGTTCCAACTGGAATCTGTTCCAAAAAAAACATTGTAAATAACAACATTGCAAAGAAAAAAAAATGCATAAGAAATTACATGGAATAATCCAGACAGTGGCTGAACGGGTCACTTTACATTTTCACTCACTACCTGTCCTGAACGTTTATCCCATGTGGTTTCATTCTCCCAACATGTTTGTTAGCGTGGCTTTGCACCGAGACTACTCGACTGGTTCATCTCTGTTCCCTTGGCTGCATCAGTAGAACCATAGTGTAAATTGTCCCTTCAAATTAAGAGTCCCCATGCTCTTGGGATTGGACATTGGCTGGCCTAATGGTCTATAGTAAAACTCTCATTTGTTTCCGAGGTTGTATCTGTCTGATGCAGTTTTTATACACTGGCTGCCTTCAGTTAAAGGTAGATTAATCCTTCACTTTACATTTTAATCATTTAGCAGACGCTCTTATCCAGAGCAACTTAGAGTTAGTGAGTGCATAAGGGAGGGAGAGAGAGGGGGAGAAGGAGGGAGAGAGAGGGGAGAAGGGAGGAGAGAGGGGAGAAGGAGGGAGAGAGAGGGGAGAAGGAGGGAGAGAGAGGGAGAAGGGAGGGAGAGAGAGGGAGAAGGAGGGAGAGAGAGAGGGGAGAAGGAGGGAGAGAGAGGGGAGAAGGGAGGGAGGAGAGAGGAGAAGGAGGGAGAGAGGGAGAAGGAGGGAGAGAGAGGGGGAGAAGGGGAGGAGAGAGTGAATAAGGGAGGGAGAGAGAGAGGAGAAGGAGGGAGAGAGAGGGAGAAGGAGGAGAGAGAGGGGAGAAGGAGGGAGAGAGAGGGGAGAAGGAGGG
>NW_025535467.1:67500-80000 GCF_020615455.1 Coregonus clupeaformis | reverse complement strand
CACCATATGTCTGTTGCAGAGGGATCAGAAAGCCATGAGAACGAGTTTTGATCAGTCATGGAAATAAAAGTGCTGAAAACAAATTGGCTCCCGAATGTGAAAAGATTGAGAACAAGCTATGAAGGAACAATAATGGTGTTTTGGTGCAGGTACAGCCAACTAGCGCTAAAATATTGCGATATTGTCAATACAGTATATCGTAAAGTATCACTATGTAACTCGATTTCTTTCACCCCAATCCCTCAAATTAACGGTAAATAACTGAATTGTTTGCCCCACATTTAGCTAAGATGATTAGCTAGCCAGCTAAAATGTTTTATTTAGTTAGCAGTCGCATCTACAATAGTTTACTGTCAATAACATGTCTCCAAAAATGACGTGGTGTCTCCAATTGTGTTGACATTTTACAATTGCAATGCGCATCCATGAGTATCCACTTTCTGTAGCTCAGCTGGTAGAGCATGGTGCTTGTAACGCCAAGGTAGTGGGTTCGATCCCCGGGACCACCCATACACAAAAATGTATGCACGCATGACTGTAAGTCGCTTTGGATAAAAGCGTCTGCTAAATGGCATGTTATTATTATTATTATTATTATTATCTGAAGAGAGCCCAAACATTGTGTGCAGACATTTTATGCAATAAATGAAGTAGGTTGAATCTAGTAGTTCTGATCTTCTGATTGGTCCTGATGAGTTGGGCGAGGTCCCCTCCAGGCTACTGTCACTGTTGCATTGGCTCTGAGTCGGGTTCTCTGTCTTCAAATGTTCAGCCTAAGAGAGGGGATTTGTGTGTGTGTGTGTGTGTGTGTGTGTGTTTAACAGTGATGATGATGTGTGTGTGTGTGTGTGTGTTTAACAGTGATGATGTGTGTGTGTGTGTGTTTTTGTGTGTGTGTGTGTCCTCAGAGCAAGAACTCGTGAGTTGGAAGAACTGAGAGGCCTATGGCGTGGGTGTTGTCCTTGGCCACCTGCTGACAAGGCTGACAAGATAGGACCCTTTTGTCCATTGTTATTGGATAGGAACAGAACTTATAACCAGCTCCTGACCTAAATAGATCTTAGCACAACATTTTACTCAACATATCATATTCCATATTCACTATAACAAATATATTTACTACGACATTAGCAAGAACCGCCACATCCTCAGCCGGCTAATCCAGTGTGTGAAGTTTTGCGGAGTGTTTGAGTTAGCTTTGCGAGGCAAAGATGAAACTGAGGGCTCCACCAACCCTGGTAAGCCAACACTTTTGAGATCAGTCAATAAATGCTTCTGGTATTGACTTATATGCTGCCCCTGTCTTCATGTTGTTGCTGGACATATCTTTTTTTAAATGTGTGTAGGTCACCTAAATCATCAGAAAAATTGCCCCTCCTGAGAATTTTTTTCAGGAGCCGCCACTGGCACTGACGTCTGTAGCCATGATGTGCTTTGAAAGGCTGGTCATGGCTCACATCAACACCATTATCCCAGAAACCGTAGACCCACTCCAATTTGCATACCGCCCTCAACAGATCCACAGATGATGCAATCTCTATTGCACTCCACACTGCCCTTTCACACCTGGACAAGAGGAACACCTACGTGAGAATGCTATTCATTGACTACAGCTCAGCGTTCAAAACCATAGTGCCCTCAAAGCTCATCACTAAGCTAAGGACCCTGGGACTAAACACCTCCCTCTGCAACTGGATCCTGGACTTCCTGACGGGCCGCCCCCAGGTGGTAAGGGTAGGTAACAACACATCTGCCACGTAGATCCTCAACACGGGGGCCCCTCAGGGGTGCGTGCTCAGTCCCCTCCTGTACTCCCTGTTCACCCATGACTGCATGGCCAGGCACGACTCCAACACCATCATTAAGTTTGCCGACGACACAACAGTGGTAGACCTGATCACCGACAATGATGAGACAGCCTATAGGGAGGAGGCCAGAGACCTGACAGTGTGGTGCCAGGATAACAACCTCTCCCTCAACGTGACCAAGACAAAGGAGATTATTGTGGACTAAAGGAAAAAAAGAGGACTGAGCACGCCCCCATTGTCATCGACGGGGCTGTAGTGGAGCAGGTTGAGAGCTTCAAGTTCCTTGGTGTCCACATCACCAACGAACTATCATGGTCCAAACACACCAAGACAGTCGTGAAGAGGGCACGACAAAGCCTATTCGAGAGCATCCTGACTGGTTGCATCACCACCTGGTATGGCAACTGCTTGGCCTCTGACCACAAGGCACTACAGAGGGTAGTGCGTACGGCCCAGTACATCACTGGGGCCAAGCTTCCTGCCATCCAGGACCTCTATACCAGGCGGTGTCAGAGGAAGGCCCTCAAAATTGTCAAAGACTCCAGCCACCCTAGTCATAGACTGTTCTCTCTGCTACCGCACGGCAAGCGGTACCGGAGTGCCAAGTCTAGGTCCAAAAGACTTCTCAACAGCTTCTACCTCCAAGCCATAAGACTCCTGAACAGCTAATCATGGCTACCCGGACTATTTGCACTGCCCCCCCACCCCATCCTTTTTACGCTGCTTCTACTCTGTTAAGTATTTATGCATAGTCACTTTAACTCTACCCACATGTACATATTACCTCAACTACCTCAACTAGCCGGTGCCCCCGCACATTGACTCTGCAACGGTACCCCCCTGTATATATAGCCTCCCTACTGTCACTTTATTTTACTTCTGCTCTTTTTTTCTCAAAATTTTTTGTTGTTGTTGTTTTATCCTTACTTTTTTGTATTTTTTTTTTATAAATGCACTGTTGGTTAAGGGCTGTAAGTAAGCATTTCACTGTGATGTCTGCACCTGTTGTATTCGGCGCATGTGACCAATACAATTTGATTTGATTTGATTTGATTTGAAATCGCCTGATCTGGAGAAGAAAAATGAACAACGCAGAACATTTTGGAGAGATTCTCCGGGCCTCTAACAGCAATGTCTACTGTGATGATGGCATTGAAGCTGGGATTAACATTTGGAGCATCCACGGCAACTTGCGAGAACTCCTTTTCAACATTTTTTCAAAAACGTATTCAGTGAGCACAGACGGAGCATGTTGCACAGGAGGAAAGCGCAGCTGATTCAACTGACATTTGAGAGGGATCTTACAAGCAAATTCCGTGGGGAGTGGAAGGAGAGACTGCTGAGGAGGTTCAACACAGCATCAAGGAGGCTGCAACTCTTTGAATCTGGGTAAGAACAGGCAGCCTGGCTGGGCTTGTATTATTTAGTTATTTGCTAGCTTTTGGAAATGCGTGGCAAAGCGTCAGAAATAGGCGTAGACTTGATTTTCTTTATTGGCGTTGCTGCCAAGTCTACTGCTTGATTTCTGTGATTGGATTGGAAATGTTTGGTTTATAATATATAATCGGATTGTTTTTAATGTTGTTTTATAATGTAGAAGAGGTGCTTTGCATTACATTGATGAAGGTGGGCAGACCTTGACCAATGGTTGAGTAACGATGTAGCTATAGTGTTGCCATAAACAACTCGTTGCTATGGAATACTAATGTCTCTGTTATCATACGCAGCGTAGGACGGCACTCTGGTGGGAAGACAGCTTGGTAGCTGCGTCCAAGCTGCATTGTACCGATAAGTCCTGGTAGTGCATTGTACATTATTGTTTGCTTTCCGCCATTGGAAATGCTTTGTATTGGCATGAGGAAGTGTTATTACGGTAATTAGCAACTGTTTTGCATTGGATTGATGGGTATTTTGCATGTAGCTGTGTAGCGTTGTCATAACTTGCAATTTCTCGAGCCGGTTATGAATTGTTCACATTTGTAAAGCGGTGCCGTAGCCTGTATTCTTGCGGCAAGACAGCCGTGCGTGGCTGCAAATACATTGTGTGTAATTGTACTATCGATTATTATCCACCCTGTGTTATCAGCAAGTGAAAATAGTTGTGCCCCCTTAGTAATTTCTGATGCCCCCTTGCCGAGTTAATCCTACCGCCGGGCCTGGGTTACAGGTGAAATAAATTACGGTGAACGTGCAAGGTGATGAGATTGATGCTCCTTTCCAATAAATATCGAGGGTCTTATTCTGGTGACATGTTGATCGATGCTTTGCTGCTAATGAAGGTAGTTGTGTGGCACTACATTAGATCACTCTAATATGGTATCCATGCGCTGCAGGATACATTCAGAGTAAGAATTTGTGATTAGTCCGGAGTCCCGGCTAGTGCTGCGGCTGACCCCCTTAAATACCTGCCGCCTCAGTACATCCACCTCTTCCTTTTCTCACCTCATTCATTTGTCTTGGAGATGAGAGGCTGGTGGTTGACAGAGGAAAAGGAAACCAGGTAGAAAGAGGAGGATACAGGGCATTCAGAAAGGATTCTGACCCCTTGACCTTTTCCACATTTTGTTACGTTACAGCATTCTACAATTTATTAAATAAATAACAGTCCTCATCAAATCAAATCAAATGTTATTTGTCACATACACGTGTTTAGCAGATGTTATAGCGGGAGTAGTGAAATGCTTGTGCTTCTAGCTCCGACAGTGCAGTAATATCTAACAAGTAATATCTAACAATTTCACAACATATACCCAATACACACAAAACTAGTAAGGAATGGGATTTAAGAATATATACAGATATGGACAAGCAATGACAGAGCAGCATTGACTAAGATACAGTAGAATATTATAGAATAGAATGCAGTATATACATATGAGATGAGTAGTGCAAGATATGTAAACATTATTAATGGTTAACTAGTCTGTTTATTCCACTGATTCATATTGATACCAGTCCATTCATTGGCTGTAAAAGTGGGTAAAAACAGACAAGCATATAATTGTAGCTATGTGGTCTTTACTTGAGTGTGTTTCAGCAGGGTGAGGTCAGAGAGATGCTTCCAAGTCAGTATTTTTCTGAACTCATAAAATCCTTTACACAATCTGATGGGATGAATGTTCAACCCCATTAAAATGACCATAAAGTCTATATAGTACCTTTAAATTAAGACCTCACAGATCTGTTCATGGCAAAGCAGTTCATTTAATGATATTAATTGATTCTTAAAGAATATAACTTATAAATCATGAGCCTCATCTTGAGGAGTCACCTGTGACAGTATTCATAAAGAGTAGGAGTACTGATCTGGGATCAGTTTTTCCTTTTAGATCATAATGAATAAGATTAAATGGACAGGGGGGACCTGATCCTAGATCAGCACTCCTCCTCTGGGAAACTGCATGTATGAAACCGAACACATAGTCGTAGTCTAGTTACAGCAGGTGTTTACTGCCATCTAGTGGAAGATACCAATAAAACACTTTATTATCAGGGCGGAGAGACGGCTGAGCTGCAACAGAACGTAAAGAAGACTATCCTGCTCAGAACAGTGAACAAACAAAGGCAGAAGCTGCTGGTAAAGCAACACTCACGGTGTGATGGAGAGTGGTAAAGCAACACTCACGGTGTGATGGAGAGTGGTAAAGCAACACTCACGGTGTGATGGAGAGTGGTAAAGCAACACTCACGGTGTGATGGAGAGTGGTAAAGCAACACTCACGGTGTGATGGAGAGTGGTAAAGCAACACTCACGGTGTGATGGAGAGTGGTAAAGCAACACTCACGGTGTGATGGAGAGTGGTAAAGCAACACTCACTGTGTGATGGAGAGTGGTAAAGCAACACTCACGGTGTGATGGAGAGTGGTAAAGCAACACTCACGGTGTGAGAGAGAGTGGTAAAGCAAAACTCACGGTGTGATGGAGAGTGGTAAAGCAAACACTCACGGTGTGAGGGAGAGTGGTAAAGCAACACTCACGGTGTGATGGAGAGTGGTAAAGCAACACTCACGGTGTGATGGAGAGTGATAAAGCAACACTCACGGTGTGATGGAGAGTGGTAAAGCAACACTCACAGTGTGATGGAGGGTGGTATAGCAACACTCACGGTGTGATGGAGGGTGGTAAAGCAACACTCACGGTGTGATGGAGAGTGGTAAAAGCAACACTCACGGTGTGATGGAGAGTGGTAAAGCAACACTCACGGTGTGATGGAGAGTGGTAAAGCAACACTCACGGTGTGATGGAGAGTGGTAAAGCAACACTCACGGTGTGATGGAGAGTGGTAAAGCAACTCTCACAGTGTGATGGAGAGTGGTAAAGCAACACTCACGGTGTGATGGAGAGTGGTAAAGCGACACTCACGGTGTGATGGAGAGTGGTAAGCGACACTCACGGTGTGATGGAGAGTGGTAAAGCAACACTCACGGTGTGATGGAGAGTGGTAAAGCAACACTCACGGTGTGATGGAGAGTGGTAAAGCAACACTCACGGTGTGATGGAGAGTGGTAAAGCAACTCTCACAGTGTGATGGAGAGTGGTAAAGCAACACTCACGGTGTGATGGAGAGTGGTAAAGCAACACTCACAGTTTGATGGAGAGTGGTAAAGCAACACTCACAGTTTGATGGAGAGTGGTAAAGCAACACTCACGGTGTGATGGAGAGTGGTAAAGCAACACTCACAGTCTGATGGAGGGTGGTAAAGCAAACACTCACGGTGTGATGGAGAGTGGTAAAACAACACTCACGGTGTGATGGAGAGTGGTAAAGCAACACTCACGGTGTGATGGAGCGTGGTAAAGCAACACTCACGGTGTACAGATGTAAAATAAATAAGTGTTAGCTTCCTCAGCACCATGCACCCCACTGTTGCCACCGGCAGTGACCAGAAGAAGAAACCGGAGACCGTGACAGACTACAATCACACAAAGGTATATACAGTATCTCTACCATATACAGATAGCCTTCCCATCTGCCAAACACCAAATAGGATCCCCTTTTTATTATATTACATTCATATTATTACTATTAGTATTATCATTCTATATAATTATAACCTTTTCTATTCTATTTTATTTTATGTAAAAGGTTGGTGTGGATGCTAGACCAGATGTCCAGACTGTACTCTGTAAAAGGGGGTACTCTCCGCTGACCTGTTGACTGTACTCTGTAAAAGGGGGTATTCTCCGCTGACCTGTTGACTGTACTCTGTAAAAGGGGGTACTCTCCTCTGGCCTGTTGACTGTACTCTGTAAAAGGGGGTACTCTCCTCTGGCCTGTTGACTGTACTCTGTAAAAGGGGGTACTCTCCTCTGGCCTGTTGACTGTACTCTGTAAAAGGGGTACTCTCCTCTGGCCTGTTGACTGTACTCTGTAAAAGGGGGTACTCTCCTCTGGCCTGTTGACTGTACTCTGTAAAAGGGGGTACTCTCCTCTGGCCTGTTGACTGTACTCTGTAAAAGGGGGGTACTCTCCTCTGGCCTGTTGACTGTACTCTGTAAAAGGGGGTACTCTCCTCTGGCCTGTTGACTGTACTCTGTAAAGGGGGTACTCTCCGCTGGCCTGTTGAGGTGTTCAACAATGTGCTCAACATGACTGCTATCAACACGTGTTGTACAAGCAATGCCTTGACAAGACAGTCAGCAGGAGACATTTCATCTTGGATCTGGCATGTGAGCTTGGTGAGAACCACATGAACGCAGAGAAAGAAGCTACAGTCACCAAGCAGGCCGCCAAGACAGCAGGTCCTGTTCTCCCTCTTCCCCAAGCACCACAGCTCCCACTGGGGAAAAATACACAATGCCAAGACAGCAGGTCCTGCTCTCCCTCTTCCACAAGAACCACAGCTCCCACTGGGGAAAAATACACAATGTCAAGACAGCAGGTCCTGCTCTCCCTCTTCCCCAAGCACCACAGCTCCCACTGGGGAAAAATACACAATGTCAAGACAGCAGGTCCTGCTCTCCCTCTTCCACAAGCACCACAGCTCCCACTGGGGGGAAAAAAGACACAATGTCAAGACAGCAGGTCCTGCTCTCCCTCTTCCCCAAGCACCACAGCTCCCACTGGGGAAAAATACACAATGTCAAGTTGGCAGGTGCACACCGAACAAGGCCCATGAAAACTGTGTGCAGGGCAACCGATTTGATTTGTTTGTGGAACCGAACCATAAAGAGAAGACGTGATTGGTTCATGTGTAAAGGCTCGGTACAGTGTGTGATACAAGCAACAAATGATTGTTTTTACATCTTGTCATGAATATATTTCCACCAAAATGTATATATATATTTTTTTTCATTTAGCAGACGCTCTTATCCAGAGCGACTTACATATATATATATATATATATATTTTTTTTTATACTGGCCCCCTGTGGGAATCAATCCCACAACCCTGGCGTTGCAAACGCCATGCTCTATCAACTGAGCTACATCCCTGCCAGCCATTCCCTCCCCTACCCTGGGCCAATTGTGCGGCGCCCATGAGTCTCCCGGTCGCGGCCGGCTGCGACAGAGCCTGGATTCGAACCAGGATCTCTAGTGGCACAGTTAGCACTGCGATGCAGTGCCTTAGACCACTGCCTTAGACCACTGCGCCACTATTTATGCAATTCATCCTTTTCAATTGTTCACCTGAGCACCTGGCTAGTTATATTATAATTATAATACTTTTTAATTTGTACTTTGTCAAAATAAACTGTAAATCGACTTTATTAACTCTATTACTAATTGAATCTACAAATACAGTTGATTAAATGGTTTACACTGTAATGTTTTTATTGTAAGGGAAACAGAAATAGGCTATAGGCCTATTTTGTAGAATTAACTATTGTTGTTATTTTTTTATTGATATATTTCCACAAATATTTCTTCATGCAATTAATCCTTTACAATATATGATGCACTATTTATCAAGCGTTTATTTAACAAACCATGTTTGCACACCTTGCACCTTGCTGGTTGATATGCATCTGATGCATATGCTAAAGTGGACGCCTGGTAACTTTCTCTAGAGGGTTCTTATATGCTGAAAGAACAGGCGGTTCTAGTGTTAAGGACTGGTAGATGGGTGTTGCTCATGCATTCACTCATGCTGACCGGCTCCAGTACTTTGTTCTTGAATAAAGCCTCCAAGTCAGCCTTGACTTTTGGTCTGATAGCATAAGGTACAGGTCCTGCTTTCAGAAACGTTGGTTTGCTGTCTGGCTTAATGCTAAGCTTCCCTGTAATGTCGTTCATACTACCCAGCTGTCCATTAAAGACTTCTCCATGTTTCTTTCTTAAGGTGGCAGGTAGGTCTGTGTCTCCATTTGTCATTGTATGCACTGATGGCCAGTCCAATTTGATTTTCTCCAACTATGAACATCCCAGTAGTGATGCATAGTCTCCTTTCACAACATAGAGTGGCAGCTTTTCAGTTTGTCTGTTTACCTGAACTGTGACATCAGTGATGCCTCTCACAGCGACAGATTCACCTGTGTAAGTCTTTAACACGAGGTGCGCTGGTTGAAGTGGAAGGTGTTTCAGTGTATTTTTTCTGACACAAGATATACAGCTGCCCCTGTGTCAATCTCCATACCCACCGGCTGTCCCTCTAGCAAGGGGGAGACATTGTAGCCGTGCGGCCCGCCAGAAAAAGGTCAGGATTTTTAGTGTGACTTCCTGGTCTGATGAGTCACTCACCTCAGTGTTCTCTTACTCAACAGTATGAACATGTCTATGTGTCTTTCGTTGGAATGCCTGTTTCTTGTTTCCCGTTTTTGTGATTTCTCTGTTCTCTTTTTGTTTCTGGAGACTTGTCCGATGTTGCCCTTTTTACCACAGGCTGGACAATCCATGTCCTTACACCAACATGTTGATACTTGATGTCCCACCTTGCCACAGTGGAAGCATGTGACTTGATTTCCCGGTCTCTGATTTTCAGTTGAAACTCTGTGCACTTTTCCTTTTTTTGTGATCAACTTTTTATTTATTTGAAAGGAACACAGACAAGAACAAATAGCAGCAGGAATGGTTATACAGCTAGAGACACAATACTGTTAAAATATATATCAGAACAAATAGCAGCAGGAATGGTTATACAGCTAGAAACACAATACTGTTAAAATATATATCAGAACAAATAGCAGAAGGAATGGTTATACAGCTAGAGACACAATACTGTTAAAATATATATCAGAACAAATAGCAGCAGGAATGGTTATACAGCTAGAGACACAATACTGTTAAAATATATATCAGTATATTATGGAAATTAGTTATTGCAGATACATACAATTATAATAAACCACATATACAATCACCCACCTCAACTGCATCAACCCACCCTCCAACCCCTCCTGGGACCACCCCATCCCCCCTCCAACCCCTCCTGGGACCACCCCAACCCACCCTCCAACCGCTCCTGGGACCACCCCCAACCCACCCTCCAACCCCTCCTGGGACCACCCCAACCCACCCTCCAACCCCTCCTGGGACCACCCCAACCCACCCTCCAACCCCTCCTGGGACCACCCCAACCCACCCTCCAACCCCTCCTGGGACCACCCCCAACCCACCCTCCAACCCCTCCTGGGACCACCCCAACACACCCCTCCAACCCCTCCGGGGCCACCCCAACACACCCAACCTGATCTCCATTAAATGAAATACTAAATAAAGGTACACATTTGCACAAAAATGATAATTAACGGTCAATCTGTTGGGTAGAACCCACTACAGGAGTTATTTTATGGTTTCACCTGCAGTTGTTGTTTGGCTAGCCCCATGGATCCTAGCAGTGGATAGTTCTAAATAAATGATATCTATAAAAGTGCTGATCCAATGAGGTGTGGTGGTTGCCATCTTAGTTCCAACATCTTTTTAGCTGCTGTCCAACCTGACATTATACGTCTTTGCTGTAATGACAGTGGTGAATTATCATTCAGTAATAACAGTTTGGGGGAACAAGGTATGAGGATACATCTTTCCAAAACATGACCCCTGGTCACTCCCAGTACATATGATTAAAGGAGCCCAAGGCACCTTGATTACATAGATCACACAGAGGAGCAGTTGTGATTTCTATTAAATGATGTTTTCTAGGTGGAAGGTTTACCCTGTGTATGAGATTAAAATGTATCAGCTGATAATTAGGATTGTTAGATGAACCCACTAAGTTCCTGATGAACTCAACTGGTGAGCCTCTTTAGCAGCTAGTTCCATGGACACACTGATTTCAATGTCCTTTGCCAAGGTCAGATGACTTTCAGTCAACAGTCTCTTTTGTGTAGCTTCACTCCGTAGCCCACATACTAGTCTGTCACTAATGATGTCATTTAGAACAGCATTAAACTCACAGTGTTCTGGTAGTTTATTTAATGCAGCAGCAAACATTGTTACTGATTCTCCCTCTTCCTGATGTCTCCTGTGGAACCTGAACCTTTCAGCATTAACTAGTGGTTCTGGTGAAAAATGTCCTTTAAGTATCTCCACAATATCCCCATACGTCTTATTACCTGTTCTGACTGGCTGTAGCAGGTTGCCTAGTAAATTACATGTCTTTGGCCCCATTACACTAAAACATGTAGGCACAATGTTGTCCTCATCCATGTCATTTACAAGAACAAAATATTCAAACTGTTCTGTATATGAGCTCCACTGTTCAATACTTTTATCAAACTGTCCAATGTTTCCATCAATTCCAATAAATGTTCATTTCTCAATAAGCTCCTGATCGTCACTCACTTCAATATTGTCCTCAACCACAGCAATATTTTCCTCAGTCACGTGATCTTCATTCACTTCACTCACTGACGTTTCCTCCTAAATTCGCTCATTTAGCAGTTTTAATGAAAAGGTTTGTCTTCACAGTTGAATAAATGTCCTTTCCTTTAATCACTGTATATTCCTCCTTTTTAATCACGTTGTTTTCCCGCTCCGATGTCCGTCTCCAGTCCTTTTCTGCCGTCCATGACGATGTTAACTCCAGTGGTGGAAAAAGTACCCAATTGTCATACTTGGAGTAAAAGTAAAGATACCTTAATAGAAAATGACTCAACTAAAAGTGAAAGTCACCCAGTAAAATACTACTTGGTCCTCTGTAGCTCAGCTGGTAGAGCACGGCGCTTGTAACGCCAAGGTAGTGGGTTCGATCCCCGGGACCACCCATACACAAAAAATGTATGCAAGCATGACTGTAAGTCGCTTTGGATAAAAGCGTCTGCTAAATGGCATATTATATATTATATATACTTGAGTAAAAGTCTAAAAGTATTTGGTTTTAAATATACTTAAGTATCAAAAGTAAATGTAATTGCTAAAATATACTTAAGTATCAAAAGTAAATGTAATTGCTAAAATATACTTATGTATCAAAAGTAAAAGTACAAGTATAAATAATTTCAAATTCCTTACATAAAGCAAACCAAACGATTGTCTTGATTTTTAAATGTACATTCAGCCAGAGGCACACTCCAACACTCAGACAATTTACAAACAAAGCATTTGTGTTTAGTGAGTCTGCCAGATGAGAGGCAGTAGGGATGTTCTCTTGATAAGTGTGTGAAGTGGACCATTTTCTGTCCTGCTAAGCATTCAAAATGTAACGAGTACTTTTGGGTGTCAGGGAAAATGTATGGAGTAAAAATTACATTATTTTCTTTAGGAATGTAGTGAAGTAAAAGTAAAAGTAGTCAAAAATATAAATAGTAAAG
>NW_025535467.1:25000-65000 GCF_020615455.1 Coregonus clupeaformis | reverse complement strand
TGTGTGCAGTGTTACCATGGTTATTATTTACAGGGACACTGAGGAGTCATCATGAACCCTAAACCCTGGATAGAGGGGCTCAGTGAATGTGGAGTGGAATGTGTTCAGGTGGGTCAGTGTGTCAGAGGAGACTCTGTAGAAGGACAGAGTGCCGGCTGGCCAGTCCAGATACACTCCTACTCTGTGGGGGCTGGAGGAGGGGACGTCTATGGTAGTGGACTTATTATTGTGCCTTGCAGAGTAACTGTTGTCAGAGCAGTCCAGACTCCAGGACTTGTCATTGGCTCCAAGCCAACAGTCCTTACCCTTTCCTCTCCTGCTGATTCCTTTATATGTCACTCCTATATCAACCCATCTCCCACTCCACTCTACCTCCCAGTAACAGCGCCCAGTCAGACCCTCTCTACACAGCACCTGTTGATAGACCTCAAATCTCTCTTGGTGATCAGGATACGGCTGCTCCACTCTCCTATATGTCACCTTTCTGTTCTCCTCTAACAGAGAGAGGAATCTGTTTACTGTGTTTAGGTCCAGTTTGAGATCACAGACATCCGATGGATGAAACCAGACACAATATTAGAAATCATCATCATTCACATTAGAATGTTAACTCACTTTTCACTAATTATTTTAATGTAGATGTTTCTAGGTATCAAAAGGAGACGTTAAGGTAACTTGAGACTTGTTGAATGATCATATGTTATACTGTATGGTAAAATAAAACACACTTATTCCCATTAATTACACACACACAACACACACACACACACACACACACACACACACACACACACACACACACACACACACACACACACACACACACACATCCTGAACACACACACACATCCTGAACACACACACACACACACACACACACACACACACACACAACCTGAACAAACACACAAACACACACACATCCTGAACACACACACACATCCTGAACACACACACACACATTTCTAAAGTAACACAAACACGCCACACACACAGACACACACATTGTCAAAGCAACTCTTTGTAAACTTTGGTGTCCCTGATTTGTGCTTCTGTAGAACTACAGCTGATATTTAATATGACCAAGTAAGTAATGATGGTGGTCTTTGACTTTGACTTCACTTGAATTAAGACTTATTCTTAGTCATATTCTTCACAGCAGTCAACACTCACATTTTCTAAGTCCAGGTTTCATTGTGTACTCTCCACCATGTTCCAAACTGTAGCGGTAAGCAGAAGAACAGACAGTCATTGAGAGATACACCTGAACTCACACACACACACACACACACACACACACACACACACACACACACACACACACACACACACACACACACACACACACACACACACACACAGTCAGCATATAACTTTGTCCAAGTGTGTGTGTGTGTGTGTGTGTGTGTGTGTGTCCAGTGTTTGTGTCCTGTGTGTGTCCTTTTTGTGCATGTGTCCTTTTTGTGTGTGTATTTGTCAAGTGTGTGTGTGTGTGTACAGTGTGAGTGTGTGTGTGGGGCCAGTGTGTGTGTGTGTCCAGTGTGTTTGTGTCCAGTGTGTGTGTGATCGTGTGTCCAGAGTGCGTGTGTGTCAAGTGTGTGTATGTGTCCAGTGTGTGTGTGTGTGTGTATCCAGTGTGTGTGTGCGTGTGTCCAGTGTGTGTGTGTCCAGCGTGTGTGTGTGTGTCTAGTGTGTTTTTTTTCTCCAGTTTGTGTGTGTGTGGGTGGGTGAGTGTGTGTGAGTGTGTGTGTGTGTGTCCAGTGTGTGTGTGTGTGTGTGTCCAGTGTGTGTGTGTGTGTGTGTGTGTGTGTGTGTGTCCAGTATGTTTGTGTGTGTCCAGTGTGTGTGTGTGTGTGTGTGTCCAGTGTGAGTGTGTTTGTGTGTCTCCAGTGTGAGTGTGTGTGTGTCCAGTGTGTGTCAAGGATGTGTGTGTGTGTGTGTGTGTGTGTGTGTGTCCAGTGTGTGTGTGTGTCCATTGTGTGTGTGTGTGTTTGTGTGTCCAGTTTGAGTGTGTGTGTGTGTGTGTCCAGTGTGAGTGTGTGTGTGTGTGTGTGTTTGTCCAGTGTGTGTGTGTGTGTGTGTCCAGTGTGAATGTGTGTGTGTGTGTGTGTGTGTGTGTGTGTGTTCCAGTGTGTGTGTGTCTGTGTCCTTTGTTTGTATGTGTTCAGTGTGTGTGTCCAGTATGTGTGTGTGTGTGTGTGTGTGTGTGTGTGTGTGTGTGTGTGTCCAGTGTGTGTGTGTTTCCAGTATGTGTGTGTGTTTGTGTCCAGTGTGAGTGTGTTTGTGTGTCTCCAGTGTGAGTGTGTGTGAGTGTGTCCAGTGTGTGTGTGTGTGTCCAGTGTTTGTGTGTGTGTGTGTGTGGGTCCAGCGTGTGTGTGTGTGTCTAGTGTGTTTTATCCAATGTGTGTGTGTGTGTGTCCAGTGTGTTTTTTTTCCCAATTTGTGTGTGTCCAGTGTGAATGAGTGAGTGTGTGTTTGGGTGGATCCAGTGTGTTAGTGTGTGTTGGTTCAGTTTGTGTGAGTATGTGTGTTCCAGTGTGTGTGTGTCCATTTGTGAGTGTGTGTGTGTGTGTGTGTGTCCAGTGTGTTTGTGTGTGTGTGTGTGTGTCCAGTGTGTGTGTTCAGTGTGTGTGTCCAGTGTGTGTGTGTGTGTGTGTGCCCAGTGTGTGTGTCCAGTGTGTGTGTGTTTCCAGCATGTATGTGTGTGTGTCCAGTGTGTGTGTGTGTGTGTGTGGGTGTGTGTGTGTGTGTATGTGTGTGTGTGTGTCCAGTGTGTGTGTGTGTGTGTGTGTCTGTGTGAGTGTCTGTGTTTGTGTGTGTGTGTGTGTGTCCAGTTTGTGTGTGTATGTGCCCAGTGTGTCTGTCCAGTGTGTATGTGTTTCCTTTTTGTGTGTGTGTGGGGCCACTGTGTGTGTGTGTGTGTGTGTGTGTGAGACCAGTGTGTGTGTGTCTGTGTCCTTTGTGTGTATGTGTCCAGTGTGTGTTTGTCCAGTGTGTGTGTATTTCCAGTCTGTGTGTGTCCAGTGTGTTTGTGTTCATTGTGTGCACTTGCATGTGTGTCCACTGATACACGTACACACACACACACACACACACACACACACACACTCACACACACACAGTCTTTATATAACTTAGTCCAAGTGGTGGTCAGAATGTTTGTCTTAACTAGCCTGATAACTCCAACATGTCTGATATGAACATTGACATAAACCCTCTACATACTTGAGTTTCTCCAGTCTGCAGTGTGGAATCTCCAGTCCAGCAGAGAGCAGTCTGACTCCTGAGTCTCCTGGGTGATTGTAGCTCAGGTCCAGCTCTCTCAGGTGTGAGGGGTTTGACTTCAGAGCTGAGACCAGATAAGCACAGCCTTCCTCTGTGACTAGACAGCCTGACAGCCTGCAAAGAGTCAAATCATATTAAAACCACACTGCTATTCTTTGGTGGTGAAAATAGTGGCAGTATATATTTTCTACATATTAAGATATATCAGTGTCCTGAAACCTGCCATGTCTATTAATAAATTAATGAATGTTTCATTATTAGAAATGATCATAATATTGCTTGTAGAGAGAAACATGTATAGTACAAATATTTGAGTAGACTGACCAGAGCAGTTTAAAAAGCAGTATCAGTCAAAAGACAGACAGTGAGGTATCAGATTTACCGTATTTTCCGCACTATAAGGCGCACCGGAGTATAAGCCCCAGCAGCTAAATTGAATGATGTGTACATATATAAGCCCGAACTGGCCTATAAGCCGTAGGTGTTTTAATGTTGAATTACCAAATGTAAGGGTTCGTGCACAGAGGGGATTGTCGGGGAAAGAGATGGCTGCTTGAGGAAGCTCCCATTTATTAACATTTCAACAAACAAGTTGCATATTTGCATAACGTATTCCAGCAAAATTAGTTAATAGCGTCACAATCATTTAACCACTTAACTTTGGTTATTTTTGAAAAACCTTGAAAAAGTGTCACATCATTGAATATTTATCTACATTATAGCCTACATTAGTACCATAACAAAAAACAAAGCTTACAGCGCTTGTGAGGGCAATATCAATGGCTAAATTAAATGTCTTTTTTTTTTAAGTGCAAAATAAAGTGCCTGTAACACGACAGTAAGCGCGTAAGCCTAAAGTTGCAGCAACACGGCTGCTTAAAATATCCGGTAATCAGCCTACCAGAAAAGTCATTAATCCTCGTCTTCATCTTTTAGGCTAAGGTGCAGTACACGGCTGTAACCAGAAAAGTCAAGTCATTAATCCTCATCTCCGTCTTCTTCCTGCGTACTAAAACCACCAAAGTCCTCATCTTCAGTGTCGGAAACGAACAGGCTCAGGGTGGCTTCGTCAGCCACTCTCCTCTCTCCTTAGTTGACGCTCTCAAAACCAACGAACTCCTCTTTGTCACTGTCGGAATCGAACAGCCTCTGAAGGGCCTCAGCTGTGGCAGCGTCCTCCTCTTCATCACGCAGCAGTCCAGCCTTTCGGAACCCGTTAATGATCGTGGATGTTTTGACACTCCTCCACGCTATCAGGATCCACTCGCAAACTTGAGCGAAAGTTGCTTTTCGCATCGCGACCAGTTTTGGTGAATGATTTATCGCCGCTAGTCATCCACGCCTCCCACTGAGCGGCGTAGTGCCACTTTGAACGCACGATTGACACTGATGTCGAGTGGCTGCAGATGCTTCGTTGTGCCCCCAGGAATCACAGCTGGAATCGAGTTTGTGCTCTTGATGGCTGCTTTCACATAATCCGTTATATGGGCCCTCATGCTGTCCAAAACGAGCAAAGCTTTTTTTTGGCGAAAGAATCCTCCAGGGCGCTTGACGTAGCACTCATTCAGCCACTCATTCATTACGCTTTCCATCATCCACCCTTTCTTGTTGACTTTAAAGGAGATGCCATTCAATATTTTCTATTTTCATTTCGGTGGCGACTGTTTCAGCTTTCAGTCGGATCTGCAGGGTGTAAACTCCTCGGCCGTCTGCTCTCTGTGTGTTCACCCAATCTTCAAGAAAGTCTTCAAGTTCGGGCCATCTGCTTTTATTACTTCTGAAAGCTTTTTTTGACTTTTTGCATTGAGACAGTTCTTCCCGCTGGCATCTCCAACGTCTCACCATTGACTCATTGATGCCAAGGCTACATGCAGCAGCTCTATTTCCTTCTTTTACAGCCAGATTGACTGCCTTTAAGCTGCATCATATGCATTTCTACGTTTGTTTTCCATAATGAGGGTTTGTGCATGAAAACTTCCTTTGCACAAACTGTCTCGCTCTCGTAATGTCTGTCTGTCTTGCTCTCGTTCTGTCTCTCGTTCTGTCTCTCGTACCACTCTCGGTTCCACTTTTACTTTTGCGCGCTACCTGTCTCACTCTTTTCCGGCCTCCAGCTTTTCCTGCTGGAGCCCGCCGCTTAAGGGTGGGGGGCGCGGACCGGTCATAGAGCCCATAGAGTTAAAGTTGGTGGACTGTAACCTGTAAAATCCATAGATTTAGGAGGTCTTCTAGTGGCCGTTAGCTGTAAAAATCCATAGATTAGCCGCACCGTTATATAAGCCGCAGGGGTCGAAAAATGGGAAAAAAGGCGCGGCTTATAGTCCGAAAATTACCGTAGATTGTATTGAGTATACAGTCCACACCATATCTATTTTGACAGTGAAGCTAATATTTCTAATGTGGCTCTATACTCCAGCATTTTGGATTTGAGATCAAATGTTCCATATGAGGTGACAGTATATAATGTCACCTTTTATTTGAGGGTATTTGAATACATATCTGTTTCACCATATAGAAATAAAAGCACTTTATGTATCTAGTCCCCCACTTTTGAAGAAGTCATAAGTATTTTGATAAATTCACTAATAGTGTATTTACATTTACATTTTAGTCATTTAGCAGACGCTCTTATCCAGAGCGACTTACAGTTAGTGAATGCATACATGTTTGTTTTATTTTTTTCATACTGGCCCCCCGTGGGAAACGAACCCACATCCCTGCCGGCCAAACCCTCCCCTACCTCGGACGGCGCTGGACCAATTGTGCGCCGCCCATGGGTCTCCCGGTCGTGGCCGGCTGCGCCAGAGCCTGGACTCGAACCAGGATCTCTAGTGGCACAGCGATGCAGCTAGCACTGCGATGCAGTGCCTTAGACCACTGCGCCACTCGGGAGTGAGACAGGTAGCGCGCAAAAGTAAAAGTGGAACCGAGAGTGGTACGAGAGACAGAACGAGAGACAGAACGAGAGCAAGACAGACAGACATTACGAGAGCGAGACAGTTTGTGCAAAGGAAGTTTTCATGCACAAACCCTCATTATGGAAAACAAACGTAGAAATGCATATGATGCAGCTTAAAGGCAGTCAATCTGGCTGTAAAAGAAGGAAATAGAGCTGCTGCATGTAGCCTTGGCATCAATGAGTCAATGGTGAGACGTTGGAGATGCCAGCGGGAAGAACTGTATTAAAGTAGTCAAAAGTTTAGTATTTGGTCCCAAACTCGTTGGTTGCATTTGCAGTTTGTTTTGGTTGTGTTTTGGGTTATGTTTTGCCTGATAGTAACTGAATGCTGGATGATGACTGGAGTAATTTTCTTTCTAAGTGAGTAGATAACATGTTTCTAAACATTACTAAATTAATCCTGATGATGACATGATTAAGAAAAATCATGAATGAATCATGAATAATAATGAGTGAGAAAGTTACAGAGGCTACAACAAAACATGTGTCACGCCCCTTTGGGGGGGTACTGTCACGCCCTGGCTCTGGGGACTCTAGTATGTTGAGCCAGGGTGTCAGTTTTCATTTGTGTTCGGTCTAGTATTGTGTTTCTATGTTGGCCAGTGTGGTTCTCAATCAGAGGCAACGTGAATCATCTGTTGCTTGTTGTCTCTGATTGGGAACCATACTTAGTCAGCCTGTTTCCCACAGTATGGTGTGGGATCTTGTTCCAGTGTAGTTTGTGTTAGACCGAGGACGTCACGTTATCGTTTGTTGTTTTGTTCGTGTAATCATTAAATAAAAAGTATGTTCGCCTTCAACGCTGCGCCTTGGTCCTCCTTTGTATACGACGATCGTGACAGAAGATCCCACCAGAACTGGACCAAGCAGCGGATCCAGGAGCCATCGCCAGGGAAATCTCTAGCGGATATCCAGCGCCTCCTCGACTGGGTCAAGCCGTGTGAGCAAGAGAGGGGCTTGACTTGGAAGCAGAAGGGCGAAAGGCTGGCGAGAGATATGGAGACCTGGTCCACGGGAAGGAGAGAAGCCCAGACATTTTTTTAGGGGGGCTCACGCCGTGGGACGACGGGGCAGCAGGAGACCGCGATAGAGCGGCCCAGCGGGTTGGCAGAGGAGGCCGCCAGGTTACGGGGGCCACTGGTCAAAAAGGGGGAAGGAAGGTGTAGAGGCACGGCGAGAGGTACTGGGGTGTGTTACCAGTCCGGTCCGGCCCGTTCCTGATCCCTGCGTAGGGCCAGTGGTGTATGTCCCCAGTACGGTCCGGTCTGTTCCTGTCCCTTGCACGGAGCCTGTGGTGCGCGTCGCCAGCCCAGTCCGGTCCATTCCTTCTCTCCGCACCAAGCCAATGGTGCACGTCGCCAGCCCGGCCCGGCCTGTTCCTGCTCCCCGCACCAAGCCTATGGTGCGCGTCGCCAGCCCGGCCCGGCCTGTTCCTGCTCCCCGCACCAGGCCAATGGTGCGCGTCGCCAGCCCGGTCCGGCCCGCTCCTGCTCCCCGCACCAAGCCTATGGTGAGCGTCGCCAGCCCGGTCCGGCCCGTTCCTGCTCCCCACACCAAGCCAGTGGTGTGCGTCGTCAGTCCGGCACGGCCCGTGCCTGTTCCACCGGTGCCTGGTCCGGCACCGGTCAGCTGCTTCACGCCGGAGCTAGAGCAATCCGCTCCACCAGTGTGCAGTCCAGCTCCGGCCAGCGGGGCCAGACCAGACCAGGGGGTTGGAGAGGGAGTGGGGATCAGGCCCGGAGCCGGATCCGCCGCCAAGGCGGAGTGCCCACCCGGTCCTCCCCTGTGGTGTTTGGTTGGCGCGGCCGGAGTCCACGCCTTTGGGGGGGTACTGTCACGCCCTGGCTCTGGGGACTCTAGTTTGTTGAGCCAGGGTGTGAGTTTTCATTTGTGTTCGTTCTAGTATTGTGTTTCTATGTTGGCCAGTGTGGTTCTCAATCAGAGGCAACGTGAATCAGCTGTTGCTTGTTGTCTCTGATTGGGAACCATACTTAGTCAGCCTGTTTCCCACAGTATGGTGTGGGATCTTGTTCCAGTGTGGTTTGTGTTAGACCGAGGATGTCACGTTATCGTTTGTTTTGTTTGTGTAATCATTAAATAAAAAGTATGTTCACCTTCAACGCTACGCCTTGGTCCTCCTCTGTATACGATGATCATGACAACATGCTAACAGCTGCCACCGAACTCCCTTTAAGAGTGTGCTCCTAATCTCAGCTCATTACCTGTATAAAAGACAGAAATCTTTCTGATTGAGAGGGGGTCAAATACTTATTTCCCTCATTAAAATGCAAATCAATATATAACATTTTTGACATGCGTTTTTCTGGATTTTTTTGTTGTTATTCTGTCTCTCACTGTTCAAATAAACCTACCATTAAAATTATAGACTGATCATTTCTTTGTCAGTGGGCAAATGTACAAAATCAGCAGGGGATAAAAAACTTTTTTCCCTCACTGTATATGTATGAAAATCTTTAAATAAAAGGTGACATTCTGTACTGTTGCATAATATGAAACATTGTATCTAAAAACCAAATTTAAAACTGTAAGCTTCACTGTCCAAACACATATGGTGTGGACTATGTGTGCTTGGTAAACACATGTGGATCTGGTGAACAGTTATCACTTGTTGACCAACTACAGGAATACTGACCTCAGAGTCTCCAGTTTACAGTGGGGATTCCCCAGTCCAGCAGAGAGCAGCTTCACTCCTGAATCCTTCAGGTCATTGTTACTCAGATCCAGCTCTCTCAGATGTGAGGGGTTTGACTTCAGAGCTGAGACCAGAGAAGCACAGCCTTCCTCTGTGACTCCACAGCCTGACAACCTGACAGAGAGATCATCATGATTTCACAAACCCTCTTAATTCAACACCAGTAGTGTAGAAGGACAATGGCAAATGCATTTGGTTTATTCTCTTATACAACATATATATGCATCTTCTGTGTCCTAGAATTGTATGGTCATATTGTTATACTAATATGAACATCAATGCATTGATTCAATATGTTTCTCAATATATATTATATACATATTATAATATATATATTTCTCTAAACTGAATATTTCTTCCTGATGATTAGTACCTAAATGTAATTTTATGTACTCACAGAGCAGCTCTGGAGGCTTTGACCACTGGCAGCAGCCTCAGAAGACCTTCCTCTGATCTGGAGTATTTCTTCAGGTCAAACACATCCAGCTCATTTTCTGAAGTCAGCAACACAAAGACCAGAGCTGACCACTTTGCAGGTGACAGGTTGGCTTCTGAGAGACTTCCTGATCTCAGGTATCTTTGGATCTCCTCCACTAGAGAATGGTCATTCAGTTCATTCAGACAGTGGAACAGATTGATGCACCTCTCTGGAGAGGGATTCTCCCTGATCTTCTCCTTGATGTACTTGACTGTTTCTTCATGGCTCTCTGAGCTGCTTCTTGTCTTTGTCAGTAGACCTCGTAAGTGCTTCTGATTGGACTCCAGTGAGAGGCCCAGAAGGAAGCGGAGGAAAAGGTCAAGGTTTCCTGTCTCACTTTGTAAGGCTTTATCCACAGCACTCTTGTAGAAGGTAACTTTATGCTTGTGTCTGATCCTCACAGAAAAGTTACTGGACGTTGATTGAGGTTTGGCCATTAGATTTTCATTGTTGTTGATGAATGAGAGGAACACATATACAGCAGCCAGAAACTCCTGAATGCTCAGATGCACGAAGCAGTACACCTTGTCCTGGTACAGCACACATTCCTCTTTAAAGAGCTGTGTGCACAATCCTGAGTACACTGATGCTTCATTGACATCAATGCCAGCCTCTTTCAGGTCTTCTTCATAGAAAATCAGATTGCCCTTCACAAGCTGTTGAAAAGCCAGTTTTCCCAGTGACAGAATGCTCTCTTTATTCCAGTGTGGACCTGTCTCTTCTTTCCCAAGATACTTTTCATTCTTCTGTTTGGTATGAAACTCCACAAGGTGTGAGTACATCTCAGTCAGAGTCTTGGGCATCTCTTCTGTCTTGTCTGTACTCAACATGTTTTCAAGGACTGTTGCAGAAATCCAACAGAAGACTGGAATGTGGCACATGATGTGGAGGCTCCTTGATGTCTTTATGTGTGAGATGATTCTGCTGGCCAGGTCCTCATCACTGAATCTATTCTTGAAGTACTCCTCCTTCTGTGGGTCATTGAACCCTCGTACCTCTGTCACCTGGTCAACACACCCTGAAGGGATCTGATTGGCTGCTGCAGGTCGGGTAGTTATCCAGAGGAGAGCAGAGGGAAGCAGATTTCCCTTGATGAGATTTGTCAGCAGAACATCCACTGATGTTGACTCTGTGACGTCACAACAGATCTTGTTCTTCTGGAAGTCTAGGGGCAGTCGGCACTCATCCAGACCATCAAAGATGAACAGAACTTTGTACTTGTCGTAGTTGGAGATTCTTGACTCTTTGGTTTCCATTGAGAAGTGATTGAGAAGTTCAATCAAAGTGTGTTTTTCCTTTTTCATCAAATTCAGCTCCCGAAAAGGGAATGAAAATACAAATTGGACATCCTGATTTGCTTTTCCTTCAGCCCAGTCCAGAATGAACTTCTGCACAGAGACTGTTTTTCCAATGCCAGCGACTCCCTTTGTCAGCACAGTTCTGATAAGTTTGTCTTGTCCAGTTAAGGGTTTGAAGATGTCGTTACATTTGACTGCAGTCTCTGGTCTTGCTTGTTTCCTGGTTATTGTCTCAATCTGTCTCAGCTCATGTTCATTATTGACCTCTCCTGTTCCACCCTCTGTGATGTAGAGCTCTGTGTAGATCTTATTGAGAAGTGTTGGGTTTCCTTGTTTAGCGATCCCCTCAAATACACATTGAAACTTCTTCTTTAGATTAGATTTGAGTTCACGTTGGCAAATCACAGCAAGCTCATCTGAATGAAGAAATAACACAGAGGATATTAATATTACGTCTGATTTAAAGCCTACAGTATTCTAGGACTGTTATGACATTTTAAATTATAATATTTTTTTCGCTCAACTGACTGTATAAATGTTTTCATAATGCATTACAGACCAGTATTCTCTCTCTCTCTCTCTCTCTCTCTCTCTCTCTCTCTCTCTCTCTCTCTCTCTCTCTCTCTCTCTCTCTCTCCCTCTCTCTCTCCCCTCTTTCTCTCTATCTCTCTCTCTGTCTCTCTCTCTCTCTCTCTCTCTCTCTCTCTCTCTCTCTCTCTCTCTCTCTCTCTCTCTCCTCTGTCTCTCCTCTTCTCTCTGTCTAAATGAATCAACACAACACATCCCTGCTGCTACTTGATGAGGTCACTAGGTGTTGTGTTAAGGCTGCTACAATATCATTGAGTTACACAGCTACTTTAGCTGTACTTTAGCTACAGCTTTTAAATGTTCTAAAACAGCATTCAACATGAGGCAGACAGCTCTTACTTTTCTCCAGTGTGTCAGCAAGCTCCTTCTGGTTCATTTTCCTCAGGACGTGCAGTGTGATCTTCAGAGCCCCCTCTCTGGCACTGCTCTCCTGCTTCTCATCTTCAGCATCCACCACTTCCTTATCCTGCTTCTGACTCTCAAAGCCTTCTGGGAGTTCTGGACTAAGAATCCTCTTGAACATCTTCAGCTCGTTCTTCACAAATGTCATAATATTCTCTTCAAGCAACTGAAATAAATCAAGTAAATCAGTTAAGCAAGAGACTAAATGCTTTCTCATTAACACATGAATGAATGATTGACAGATCAACTTTACTTGAGGTAAACAAAAACAAATGTACATAACAGGACCACATACACTGAATATGGAGGCCAGGTCTGTTTGATGACTCTGGGAAGACTGACCACTGAGAATCTCTGACTCTGATCTCTCCTGTTGGTTTCTGTGGACAAAACATCAGATTACATCTCCTCATCCAGGGAGTGCACACACACACACACACACACACACACACACACAAACACACACACAGGGAGGGAATGTTGTGTTAGTTTAATATTGTTTCAGGACTATGAAAATGGAAAAAAGGGTTAGCCTATGGATTATGAAAACAACAATATTAAATGGTAAAATGGGAGAGGAGAAATGACTAGAGACAGTGTTGTTTAACTCACTGACCATGACCCATGAGTTCTTCTTACCTTTGTTCACTAGAAAAGTCTCCCTCTCTAAACACTATAGGAAGATTCATAGACTTGTCACTCTTCATGGACACACAGCTGGGTACAGGGGAGGCTGGTCTCTCCTGTTTGATTGGACTTTTGGTTTTTTCACTATCTAATCATGGCATGGGATTGTTCAACGACAGACATGTATTTGTTTAAAATCTATCACTTGATGGTTTCATTTCAGACAGACAAATAATCATGTTTTTTTGCAAAATGCTATATATCTGCCTCACTATCAGAGAAAGAAGTAGTACTGCTAGGTTTTACGCAGTAATAATATATATCTGCCTCACTCTCAGAGAAATAAGTAGTACTGCTAGATTTTACACTGTAATAATATATCTTCCTCACTCTCAGAGAAATAAGTAGTACTGCTAGGTTTTACACAGTATTAATATATATCTGCCTCACTCTCAGAGAAATAAGTAGTACTGCTAGGTTTTACACAGTCAAATGTAACAAATAACTACATTTTTTAACAAAAATCTGTCCAAAAGTACAAAATTCAATACAGTAATATGAGATCTGTACATAAAACATTACATTTTAGTCATTTAGCAGATGTTCTTATACAAAATAATCTTAAGGCTAAGTTTATTGATAGAACATTCGTAGGAACATTGTTAAATCTCTGAGCTGGTTAAAAAAAACGTTGTTATTAACGTTGCACTTGAAAACGCTCATATCTATAGAACTCTATAGAACTCTGTAGAACTCTATAGAACTCTGTAGAACTCTGTAGATCTCTGTAGAACTCTATAGAACTCTGTAGAACTCTGTAGAACTCTGTAGAACTCTATAGAACTCTATAGAACTCTGTAGAACAGCGTCGTTAGATGTAGAAAGTTGTGAATCATTAGAAACTTTTTTTTTTTCATGCGTCACTTTAAACACAGAAGATCTCCCCTAAGCATAGAATCACATGGTTGACCCCCTGGTTCCGCTCTAGGATTCTTCCTAGGTCACTGCCTTTCTAGGGAGTTTTTCCTAGCCACCGTGCTTCTACATCTGCATTGCTTGCTCTTTGGGGTGTTAGACTGGGTTTCTATATAAGCACTTTGTGACAACTGCTGATGTAAAAAATGTCTTCTGGGAAGGCATATGAAGCACTGCTAACGCAAGAGGAACGACTGAAAAAGCATTTAACAGATTACTGTGATGTTTATTATTACTCTTGTTATTTACTCCTAAAAGCTTGTGCCTTAAGCGGCAGCGAGCACTCTGCCTTCTAGCACAAGCGAGGGGCATGTTGAGGTACATTTGCTAACCGGGAGGGTTACATTATGTAATTTATTGGCCGGCTGGAAGACGCACTCTTGTCTTATCTATTCCGAGGTTGTTTAATCGCAATATTATATATTATATATATATCATAATGCATGTATACTAGGGTTGAGGTTGGAGCATCTGACTAGTGATTATTTACCCGGGGTTCAACACCTGCTATAGTCACTATTTAATTGCTCTTCCAAAAGCATCACAGGCCTAATACGAGATATATAGCTAACTAAAGTAATGAGTGACCATTTTAGACATGGGACATATAGTATTTGGTTGCATGCTATTTTATGTCAATCATATTGCTGCTTGTAGCCTATAACTGATGCTTCATGGTCTTATGCTGCCATCTATTGAAAAATATTTAACATTACAAGTTATTAATTTACGTATGGACATTAGTGAGGCAGCTGAAAAATAAAGTGTATTTTTCTTGTTAATTCCTCTGATCAGTCTCAAACCTGCCCCACCTATCCCATGGCAATTGCTGGACTTTCACACAGAGGTTACTAGGTCACCCAATTCAAACCATATTAGAAAAATAACACAAATGTGTCTAAGTGTTCTGCCTTGCAATAATAAATATCATAAAATAACTAATAAAAAAAAAAAAAAAAAGCAAAACGCTTAGACAGGTTTTGAGTAACAAAATAATACTATAATTGTATTTACTAAATTAATATTATTAGCAAAATAGTTTATAAAAGTACCCTACCCTAGAATTAGGGTTACGGTTAATGCTAAAATAGGTTATAAGTAGGTTAGAGTTTCTGTATAGCACTTTGTGACATCTGCTGGTGTAAAAAGGGCTTTATAAATACATTTGATTGATTGTTAGGTTTAGCGTTTATATGGCAAAAAACAGTATGGGTTTATGGCACTCTTGCTCCTCCTTGTGGCCGTATGTGGGTACTACATAACTCATTCATCACATTTACATTTTTTTTTTAGTCACGGGTCTCCCGGTCGCGGCCGGCTACAACAGTCTGGATTCGAACCAGGATCTCTAGTGGCCTTAGACCACTGCAAGAGACCTGAAACTTCATGACACTTGCTAGGCTTAGGCTCATAATCTGAGGTAGCAACTGTGCCAGATCTACAAATCCATTAGCTAGACCACCAGATTAGACAACAATCACACCATTATACCCATTTGGTTTGCAACTCAGTGAACCTGCGCAGCATTCACTCAATTTGATGCCTATGAACGAAGATTTCGATGCATATCAAATTATCCAGCAGCCATTTAGAAACCACAAGTCGTCAAAAAAATGGTTATTTCTTAATAAAAAAATGTCTTCTGGCTGTTTAAAATCGGCCACATCTTGAAAAAGAGGACAGGGACTTGCGTTTTGTTTAGATTGTACACTTTTTTCTTAAAACAAATATGGTTAACCATGACCAGAAATTTTTTAATGTTTGATGGCTATCCGCCAGCCATCGCCTCTAAAACTGTGTCTCACCTCACTATAGGTGACCACAACATGTACTCAGGTGAACAGTGTGCGCGCTCACCAAGTAGCCGTAACCTTGTTAATAATAAGTTACCTGAGGTAAACCTACAGGGTTAACGCTCACCAAGTAGCTGTAACCTTGGTAATAATAAGTTACCTGAGGTAAACCTACAGGGTTAACGCTCACCAAGTAGCTGTAACCTTGGTAATAATAAGTTACCTGAGGTAAACCTACAGGGTTAACGCTCACCAAGTAGCCGTAACCTTGTTAATAATAAGTTACCTGAGGTAAACCTACAGGGTTAACGCTCACCAAGTAGCTGTAACCTTGTTAAAAATAAGTTACCTGAGGTAAACCTACAGGGTCAACGCTCACCAAGTAGCCGTAACCTTGTTAATAATAAGTTACCTGAGGTAAACCTACAGGGTTAACGCTCATCAAGTAGCTGTAACCGTGTTAATAATAAGTTACCTGAGGTAAACCAACAGGGTTAATGTAGGCAGGTCTCATTGATAACAATAGTGAAGCTGGCATTGTGACGCAGAACAATGGGCTGGGAATAGAATGTTCTGAAGGCGAGTCGGTGCCACGGAGCTCAATAGAACTAATAGGAGCTGGTAGGGTGAAAAATACCCTAAAATAAGGCCAGTTTTTTCGCAATTACATCATAACCAGGGACAGAAGGTAATATTATGAAACTGGGCTCCATGGCGGATGCAATGAACTAATTTTATCAGAAATAACGTTGTAAAAAATGTCACTTGAGGCGCCCCGAAAATAATATTCAAAAGTTCAGTCCTTGGACACAGAGGGATTAAACACTAAAGTTACCGTCCATCTAGTGAAAAGAGGAGAACCGGACAGAGGGATGGTAGGTAGCCAGCATCCGTCAACGAGAGAGGGAGAAGCCCTCCACGGTATTTAACAGGTGGAAGAAACAACCAGGGAGCTCCATCGGTCCACAAGAAATGCAGGCAGCCGGTGATGATGTAGTGGTAGCTAGGATAACTAGGATGCTGCTGGTAAAGAGTAGCTAGCTTAGCTAGCTGTACCGACTAGCTTGGATAGCTAGCAGGTCGTTCGTCTGTCCCTCGAGGATGATGACGAACCCGTTGAACCACACAATTAAACAAGACTAGCGAGTGAAAAGGATCTGGCTACACTCATACTGTCACTGACCATTAAGCAAAAAAGCAAATTGAACAATAAACTTCGGCTGTCTCAACACTGTAACGAACTCCGTCGTTATTCCCCAAGATCACCTCAGCCCACTCTGCGCGTAACTGGACAATATGCTTGGCGCCAAACCGTACGTGGACGCGGACAGTTCTGTACGGGGACGCGGACAGTTCCAGAACGCGGACATGAGCAGAGCCACACAATAAACTAAACCAAGTCTTTACAGTGGCTTACATTAGTAATATTCATCTTTTATTATGTAAAACAAAATGATTTGTTTTTTAAAACAATGTTTTGAGATCTGGGCCCATATCCAAAAAGCGTCTCAGAGTAGAAAATGTGTCGTATAAGTGCTGAGAATAAAGCCATTTTACTCCTACTCTTATGGGTATAAATTAAAGTTATGCATGAAGCCTCTTTATTCATAAGTGTCCCACCTAGTTGGCAGATATTTAGGACACCTCATGAGCTGTACTAACCAGTTAAGAGGTACCAGCAGGTGTCTTGATAACAGAAACATGCAGCGAGTCAGTGGTTCCTTTGCAACATGTAATTGCTTTGGAGCAGTGGCGACCTGTCATTCAGGGCAGAGCCCCACCTGTTTAGCAGATGCTCTTACCCAGAGCGATTTACAGTAAGTGCATTCATCTTAAGATAGCTAGGTGAGACAACCAGATAATACAGTCAAATATACAGGATACGAACATTCAATTTCAGCTAAACAATGGATATATAGCGTTTTGCAATAAAAATAATAATAATTATCTACATCTAAAATCTATTAATTAAACATCTGAGAACAGTAATATTGAAGGTACCCATAAGCAACCATTTCTGATTATTGTGGAAATAGCATTTAGGAAATAAACTCTTAATAATTCTTAAACAAAATTGTCATCTCACCTCTTAGCTTTGGTGTCATGTTCCCCAGAGAGACTCATTTTAGACCAATGACCCCTAAACAGAGATCCAACATGTTGGTTGTAGTTAACACAGTAATTCTTGAATGTGAATTGTTATCATTTATTAATTATCTCTTACAAAACATTTACTAACAGACATATTGAAACAGTCAGGCTATTTAATGCAATCAAATGAACATCTGGTTGTGACATCTCTTCTCCATGTTAACTGTCAATAATAATAATAAGTCACTGTTTGTTAAGGTAGTTATAGACAGTGCAGCAACACAAGGTCATGTCTCACACTTATTTGTATTCATTAAAAGTCAGCCATTTATTATTTTAGAATCTGTTCTTTTCTAAACGTATCTGAGAATGTAGACAGAAGGGCTAAAACGGGCTTGATTGATCTGGGGGGGATCAGTGATCTATACAGAAAGGTTTTTTGCAACAATTAAGAGTTGTTTTATTATTTAAAGTAGGCTAGGTTATAATGTATAACAGTTTTTTTGTTGTTGTGTAAAGCAGATCAAGGTCTATACCTCAGCCAGTGGCGACCCGTCATTCAGGGCAGGTGGCCTTTCCTGTTTTGCATGTTATTGTGGCATTAATACATGTCACATATCAGTTTGCTAACAATGTAAAAAATATATATATATATATATATATATATATATATATATATATATATATATATATATATATATATATCATTGAGTTAATAAAGCAGCATACAAACATGGTCTCTTTTTTGTTTTCTTGAGTAAGGCAGCTCCAAAATGCAGGTGTTTCAGCCTAGCTCAGTGCTTTCTGTGGTGGTGGGGCAAGCCAGAAGAAAATACGGAGCGCTGTGCCGTGATTGGCTCAGTGTTCTGTCACTCATGGGGACACTACGTCACTGCCAAGGTTAAGGGTAGAGCTAAAAAAATTCAAGCCCCTTCGGTGCTGCCACAGAGTTACATTAGAAGTGCCCATCCAAGAAGGTCATTGGCCACAGATAAAATGACGTCAAATCACATTATATCTACAGTAGCTTTGATTGGACTGATCATGTCAACATCATACTTTCAAAATCTTAGCTAGCAGTCGTGATCATGAATCAAGTCGGCAATCTACAGGCAAATCCTTTTTAATCCTTGTCATATGAAGAGAAATAATGAAGAGAAATGATAGGACAGCTGTTGGGACTCTGCTGATGGGACTCTGCTGTTGGGACTCTGCTGTTGGGACTCTGCTGTTGGGACTCTGCTGTTGGGACTCTGCTGTTGGGACTCTGCTGTTGGGACTCTGCTGTTGGGACATGCTAAAATCACCACTGACCTCAGCTATAGCCTAGATGACCAGCCTAAACCTGTTCAGATCAGTTCCCATAACGTTATAACAGTAACAGTAGCAGGAGCCTAGTCCTGATACAGATGGAGGTCTATACCTCAGCTATAGCCTACATATCCTAGATGACCAGCCTAAACCTGTTCAGATCAGTTCCCATAACGTTATAGACCTAACAGTAGCAGGACAGAGCTTGTAGTCTAGGCATGGTATTTTACACACCATTTCAAACGGAGACCATCAGGTTGGTCAGCATGATAAGTGATCATAGCTCAAACCTACTCTGACTATTGAAGGTCTGACGTCGACCTAACCTTATAATAGTTTGTAGTTTAGCCTAGACCTATGAGAGTCTGCCCGTCTTTCCTACATATCAACACATTCATCCGACTTCTAATGTTACCGAGAAATACGTGCCACAGTTTCAACAGCCATTGTGTAACTGCGTAGGCTACACACTTACTTTCACGTTCATATGAGGAAATCACATAACTTCTTACAGTCGCTGGTGCAGCCGCCTGTTCTCTTGCAGATGAAGTAGCTTTTATAGGCAACTCATTCAACCAGCCTGTACAACAGTAAATAAAATATGTCAAATGGTCAAAAGTCAATCCTGATATAGCCATGTACATCAAAGAGAGGTGTATTGCTACAGATGTAGGATCTTAATTTGAGCCAGTTTGCTACAGCAGGAAAATAATCCTGCAGCAACAGGACATTTGAATTATTATGGGAATGGCCGGCAGGGATGTAGCTCAGTTGGTAGAGCATGGCATTTGCAACGCCAGGGTTGTGGGTTCGATTCCAGTATAAAAAATAAAAATGTATGCACTCGCAATGTATGTAAGTCGCTCTGGATAAGAGCGTCTGCTAAATGACAAAAATGTAAAAAATCACCATGTAGAATTATGTGTACAGATGTAGGATCTTAATTTGATCACCCCCCACAGCAGAATAACTTTCCCTCAACGCAGTAAATGTAAAACTTGTAGTGTATTTGAGGTTTTAAAAGGCTTCTGAAGTTTGTAATTTCCACTTAGAAATGGCAGACTTCAGTTTCCCTTACTAAAAATGTATCAACCGCTACAAAAATGTCCATTCACCTTTTCAGTCACCTCCTCCTTGTGTGAAGGACAAGTAAATAAACAGGTTAATGTCAAGCTCTGCATGTTTTTTGGAATGTCTCATGCAATGTAGGCTTACATTGAACACCACACATTGGCTGCTGCTGTAGGCTGAATGGTCGAACAGCTATTTCCATGTTAAATGTTATTGGAGGCCTTTTTTACATTATGATCAAATAGCCTACTTGGTCTCTGTTAAAACTGTAACTTAAAGTGGGTACAGCCTCAGTGTTCACAGTAAACTCACGCCGGAAAGTTGCACAGATCGCTACACTATAGTAGAACTATGATACAATTACATTTATCAAAGGAAATGGGAAATGTAGAACTAGGATGAATGAATATTGATGTATTGAATTCACAGGAGGTTGGTGGCACCTTAATTGGGGAGGACGGGCTTGTGGTAATGGCTGGAGCGGAATAGGTGGAATGGTATCATTAATATGAGCCGTCCTCCCCTCAGCAACCTCCACTAGATTGAATTTGACTTGCCCACGTCCAGTTAGCGCCATTTTGTATGATTAAACTGTCAAGTCATTATATATTTTCCGTTCTGCTGAGAGAGCACCTTCCTGATGACTAGCGCTCTGTATATTCTAATGGATGAGGCCTGAGCTGGAATGTGAAGCTAACTGAAGCTAGCTTTAGAAAACCAGTATATCTAGCTAGCATCATAGTACACCCCTCAGGCTAAGTTCAGGTTACAGCATGAGACAGGCATCAACAGCCGAGTTGTAGGCTACTACCTGGGTCGTGTTCATTAGTTTACACCACAGCCAACAGTTTTGCAACAATGCATAAACGGTTTGCTCCAAACGCTGTACAAGGTGACCTAAACAGTTTCTGTTACCAAATGTTTTGCTACGGTGGGCACTAATGAATAAACACAACCTGTTTTGAGGAAGTGTAAGTTGTTGTTAGTCTTTCCACAATATTCATTTGTCTCTCTTTCACACAACATACCTTCCTGAGTGAAAAGAGTTAACAGTAGATTAGAAAGAGAAAATGTTGTTGCTTGTTGTGTTTTAAGCCTGTTTTGAGAAGACAAGTGATAGACCTATGATACAGTAGGAGATCACCCTGGGGAACACAGTCTATAGGTCTATGATACAGTAGGAGATCACCCTGGGGAACACAGTCTATAGGCCTATGATACAGTAGGAGATCACCCTGAGGAACACAGTCTATAGGCCTATGATACAGTAGGAGATCACCCTGGGGAACACAGTCTATAGGTCTATGATACAGTAGGAGAACACCCTGGGGAACACAGTCTATAGGTCTATGATACAGTAGGAGATCACCCTGGGGAACACAGTCTATAGGTCTATGATACAGTAGGAGATCACCCTAGGGAACACAGGTGGGCACTGAACGAATTCACCCCCCCTCCACATCGAATTTACTTCAAATACATTTTAAGGAGAGTAGGCCAATTATAACACTCTGTCTACCAAAAATATTAACTATATGAATACACATAACAATAACATCAACTATATGAATACACATAACAATATCATCAACTATATTAATACACATAACAATATCATCAACTATATGAATACACATAACAATATCATCAACTGTATTAATATCATAACAATATCATCAACTATATGAATACACATAACAATATCATCAACTATATTTATACACATAACAATATCATCAACTATATTAATACACATAACAATATCATCAACTATATGAATACACATAACAATATCATCAACTGTATTAATATCATAACAATATCATCAACTATATGAATACACATAACAATATCATCAACTATATTAATACACATAACAATCATCATCTTACCTTTTATTTCTCTCTCAACAGAAACAGAGTCTAGAATGATCATTCGGTGGTGGAAAGTTACTGCTGAAGACATTTGCATATCATACATTTGCATATCAGGTTCTACCTGTTCTCTCTCTCTCTCTCTCTCTCTCTCTCTCTCTCTCTCTCTCTCTCTCTCTCTCTCTCTCTCTCTCTCTCTCTCTCTCTCTCTCTCTCTCTCTCACACACACACACACATTTTTTTAAATAATCACATCAAACAAAACAGCATCGTGCTTTTAAAACTCACATCACTGTGATTGATCCATTTGAAGAAAGAAGTTCAACAGGTTGAAACTGAGTGAAAAACATGGTTGTTATGGATGTTGTATATTATGTATACACATAGGCTATATATGAGCCCAAGCCCGAAAAAAACTAATGATAAAATAATGATTGAACCATTATCCAATACATAGCCTACCGCATATTACACACGGCAGAAAAACATTAAAAACTGAAAAAGGATTGAAGATGTCTTCGGTACATAATTGGTCTAGCCTTGACTCCACAATTAAACACATTCTAGTAATGTCCTTTGAGTGATGACTGTATTATTATACATACTGGATGGACTGGTTACCTTATGTTACACTCCACACTTCCTATCCATGAGTCTGGGAGAGAACGTATAGGCCTAGGCCATGCTGTTGGTTCATTGATTGTGCAGGGCAGCTTACAGAGTTAGCCTTCCGGTTTACAGAATTAGATTTTAATATAGTCTAGTAATAGGAAGAAAACAAATATGTTCATAATTAATAGGATGACATATTACCTTTAGCTACAGAATATCTCACCACCGTGCGTTTCCATCTCCTCCCCTCTATCCTTCATTCATTTTTCGAGCGCACAGAGAGAAGGGCTGTCAACAGTTTAGTGAAATAAACGAATTCACCCCCCCTCCGCATCGAATTTACTTCAAATACATTTTAAGGAGAGTAGGCCAATTATAACACTCTGTCTACCAAAAATATTAACTATATGAATACACATAACAATAACATCAACTATATGAATACACATAACAATATCATCAACTATATTAATACACATAACAATATCATCAACTATATGAATACACATAACAATATCATCAACTATATTAATACACATAACAATATCATCAACTATATGAATACACATAACAATATCATCAACTGTATTAATATCATAACAATATCATCAACTATATGAATACACATAACAATATCATCAACTATATTAATACACATAACAATCATCATCTTACCTTTTATTTCTCTCAACAGAAACAGAGTCTAGAATGATCATTCGGTGGTGGAAAGTTACTGCTGAACACATTTGCATATCTACATTTGCATATGAGGTTCTACCTGTTCTCTCTCTCTCTCTCTCTCTCTCTCTCTCTCTCTCTCTCTCTCTCTCTCTCTCCCTCTCTCTCTCTCTCTCTCTCTCTCTCTCTCTCTCTCTCTCTTCTCTCTCTCTCTCTCTCTCTCTCTCTCTCTCTCTCTCTCTCTCTCTCTTTCGCTCTCTCTCTCTCTCTCTCTCTCTCTCTCTCTCTCTCTCTCTCTCCTCTGCTCTCTCTCTCTCTCTCTCTCTCTCTCTCTCTCTCTCACACACACAATTTTTTTTTAAAAATCACATCAAATCCCTATTATCAAAACAGTATCGTGCTTTTAAAACTCACATCACTGTGATTGATCCATTAGAAGAAAGAAGTTCAACAGTTTGAAACTGAGGGAAAAACATGGTTGTTGTGGATGTTGTATATTATGTATACACATAGGCTATATATGAGACCAAGCCCGAAAAAAACGAATGATAAAATAATGATTGAACCATTATCCAATACATAACCTACTGCATATTACGCACGGCAGAAAAACATTAAAAACAGAAAAAGGATTGAAGATGTCTTCGGTACATAATTGGTCTAGCCTTGACTCCACAATTAAACAAATTCTAGTAATGGCCTTTGAGTGATGACTGTATTATTATACATACTGGATGGACTGGTTACCTTATGTTCCGCTCCACACTTCCTATCCATGAGTCTGGGAGAGAACGTATAGGCCTAGGCCATGCTGTTGGTTCATTGATTGTGCAGGGCAGCTTACAGAGTTAGCCTTCCGGTTTACAGAATTAGATTTTAATATAGTCTAGTAATAGGAAGAAAACAAATATGTTCATAATTAATAGGATGACATATTACCTTTAGCTACAGAATATCTCACCACCGTGCGTTTCCATCTCCTCCCCTCTATCCTTCATTCATTTTTCGAGCGCGCAGAGAGAAGGGCTGTCAACAGTTTAGTGAAATATGTTTCCTTGTGAAAACATGTTACTATTGACGATCCAAAACAGATTCCACCTGGTTTCCCAAATGAAGCACTGGGTAGCTGCAGGAACAGGGTTGGAGAGCCCATGGCATACAGAGTTTGGGCGGAATATCACCTGTCGGGCAGCGAGAGGCTGCATGTTCCCCAAACAGTGGTGGGGTTTTGGAGTGAAATAACCAGAGTATACACAGCATATGATTGAAAAACTAAAAACGAACAGGCAGGAAAGCAGGCTCCATTCACTAGTCGAGCTGTTCCCCTGACCCTGTTCATGCCCATTTGATAATCGGACATTATAAATCGAAACCAATTGTAAAATATTAAGGCCAGGCACCACAGGCAAAAATTGTGATTTTGCTTCCATCTGTCAATGTTCCGATTTTGGGATATTTTGGAACAATAACTTCCATACTTTCATAAAATGTACAATTACATCGGCAATAATGTATATAAATACTTGATTTGTATCATTTTATCCCAACTACACCTAGCATAAATGTCGTTTTTTTTAGCATGTTTCATGTAGAACTTCAACCGCTATTTTTCAAACTCTCCATGTTGAATCATATATAATTCAACCGCTATTTTTCAAACTCTCCATGTTGAATCATATATAATTAAACCGCTATTTTTCAAACTCTCCATGTTGAATCATATATAATTCAACCGCTATTTTTCAAACTCTCCATGTTGAATCATATATAATTCAACCGCTATTTTTCAAACTCTCCATGTTGAATCATATATAATTCAACCGCTATTTTTCAAACTCTCCATGTTGAATCATATATAATTCAACAGCTATTTTTCAAACTCTCCATGTTGAATAATATATAATTCAACCCCTATTTTTCAATCTCTCCATGTTGAATCATATATAATTCAACAGCTTGTTTTCCGGAGCAGATCGTTACTAGTCCATACATGGCTATATCCTTTGTGACGTAGTGCTGAAAGAGGAGGCGTTTACTGACATCCGATTGGTTACTGACATTTTTTAATGGCACTTTCCGGCAACCTGATTGGTTAAAATGCCTCACGTGCCGCACAGCGCTTCCTCTTTTGAAAATATCTCCCGCGAGGAATCCACATAAAGAGAGACAAAATGATAAAATCTCGAAAAAATCTGAATAAAAATAGGCGATCTCTGTTAGCCAATGCGAGAAAAGCAGTGAATGAAAGAAAACATGAGCCTGATCAGCCGATCCAGGCAGTGGCAGTACAGGTAGAGGAGGAAAACGAGGAGTCCGGCAGCAGCGCGTCGAGACGCACATTAGTTGAGATGAAGATGACAGCTAGCAGTGATCAACCAGACAGACAGACAGCCAACAGTGGCTTTTAGTCCACGTCACAAAGAAACCAACTAGTACATGATTTGATTTGCCCTAAGTGTCTAAACACTGGACTGAAAATCACCATAGACCCCACCAACCAGGGATTCTGTAATTCTGTCATGATAGAAGCCGCATTGCTGATTACTGTTCTGCACATTTTAACAGCCATACAAAAGCCTTGGATGTGACAAATTGAGCAAAGTGATATGAGAATTTGCCCCAAACTGCATATTTGCCCTACAGACCAGTATTCAAAGCATATGCTCTATTGCTTGAAACAAATGTGTTAAACATGCTGATGTATTTGTAAAAGGTATATTTGATGTTTATTTGTCAGTTTAGAAGTGATATATGAAAAATAGATTAATTGAATGTGATGTAAATGGTCATATTTATGGAAAGTACATTTTAATTGTAGTCTGTGATGTTTGGCATTACAGTTTTTCTCAATTGCTAAAACACAATTTCTGAAACCTTGCTCCATTTCCTGAAAACATTAAACACAAAACCTCATCTTCAAGCACTATTTACAAAACCTCTGACTCCTCTCGCAAAATGAAACATTCGCCCTCAAAACAGTTTTTACCTGTGTTCAAAATCAAACACTGCTCTCAAATCATGAACAAAGTATTCAAAATGATAAACACTCTCAAGCAGTCAGTAAACAATACACCGAAAAATAGAAAACACATTGTTCAAAACATACAGTTCTCAGGGAGAAGTACATTTTTAATCTCAAAACAAATTTCATATTTTTCCGTCATTGTCTTTTGATGAACGAAAACATGTTCTATCATAGTAGTTCAAAATTGATGATATGAACCTGCAACCAGTCAAAATCTATTGAGCAGTCAGTACTGTTAACAAATGGAAAGCCCAATGTTCAGGGCCATACAATTAGTCCATTGTACAGTATACAGCCTACAATGCACTGCACTACAGTATACAATACTAAAAGGGACAAACATCAAAGGAGTAAACATGTGATCAATGTGCTTCTTCTTGTCTTTGGGCTGGGTCAGGCCAGAGCACTTCGTCCACATCACAAGCAATATTGTCCCTCCTGAGGCAACGGGGGAAGAAGCCTCTTGTGTGCCGTATCCAGCCCTGACATGATTCCTCACCTATATCACCACAGGCTAAATCCATGGCTTGCAGCAGATTTACTCTGGTGTAGGGTTGTCTATCATACACTTTCCATCTCCAAGAGGGAGAAAAACTCCTCAATCGGATTCAGGAACGGCGAGTATGGAAATACAACATACTGTATGTAGGATTTTGTAAGTGGTACAGAGACAGTGCTATACTGTAGAGTACAATTAGGCCTACTGTATGCACTTCTGATTCACATACATTGAATGTACTGAAGAGTAATGTCATTCACATAGTATGTGTTAGTACTGTAGACAATCTGGATTACAGTAAATGTTTCTGAATGTACACTTACTTGCACATACTGAGCTCGCAGTTCTTTCACCCTTGGTGAGTTGCGCTCAAAAAGGTACTCTGTATACTTGTTTCATTCGCATCCTGTTACGACGGAGGACACGGTCAATTGTGGAAACGCTCACACTGTCGATTCCCTGGAAGTGTGTGTTGTCTTGTATCACTCGTTCCTGGATTTCTCTGAGTCGTATTGCATTATCTTGAAGGACCATGCCAACTATAACGGCCTCTTGCTCCCGAGTGAATATAGCTGTCCTTCCACCTGCATGTGGCAGCCTTGCAATTCTACAAAAAGTAGTTGTGCAGTTACAAAACATATTCATGCAGTACAATACATACAGTGATTCACTTTACAAACAAACGTCTATTGAAACAGCTGCATATAGTGTAGTACAGTAAATTTGCAATTACAAAAATACAGTAGTACACTGTACCTGTTCTCTTCTCTGAATGTCCTTACTATGGTGGACACAGAAAATCGGCTCAAATTGGGTTGCACTCTAAGTCCTGCTTCCCTCATTGTCAGTCCATGGACAAGAACATGGTCTATGACTGTTGCTCGAATTTCATCAGATATTTCCACTCTTTGTCTTCCTCTTCCTCTTCGTCCTCCTCTTCCTCTTTCTTGCCCTCCTCCTCCTCCTCTTCCTCCTCGTCGCCCACCTCGCATACGCACTCGTCCTCGTCCTCTCACATTGTTTCTTCTATCCATTCTCAGACTTTCTCCTTCCCACCTTCAACAACCTGTTTGCTCTCTGAACTGCCTTATATTGGTTGTGTCGCATCATTTGAAACAGGTTAAATCCATTTTGAGTGGTTGTGTTCAATCAATGACATGTGTTCTCTATTTGTATTTGATTGTTGCCACTTGTGTTTACCAGTATGGATGACATGTGCATTAGAGTGCAGAATGTGTTTTGAGAATGAGAACGTGTTTAGAGTTTTGCTGAAAAGTCTAAGTGAGATCTGCATATTGTGTTTTACCATGTGAAATGGTTTAAGGTATTGACAACAGACTGCATAATTAGCTAAATGAGTCCAGGCAACTGAGAACTTTGTTCAGCCAATGGGTTTTAGTGTTTTAGCAATTTGGCCTTTTATAAACGCATTCATGCAATTCCACGTCATTTTACTTTAATGAGTTCAAGACAACTGGGAAATGGGGAAAAAACGAGCTCCGATTGGAAACATTTGTTTTAAACGGTCATCCAACTGGGAATTCTGGCCTCTTTCTAGAGCTCTGACTGGAAACATTTGTTTTAAACGGTCATCCAACTGGGAATTCTGGTCTCTTTCTAGAGCTCCGACTGGAAACATTTGTTTTAAACGGTCATCCAACTCGGATTTCTGGCCTCTTTCTAGAGCTCAGACTTTCCTGATTTGAAGACCACTGATGTCATGATTCTACCTAATTTTTTCCCGAGTTCCCATTTGTCTTGAAAGCGCAATGCCGCACAAATGATCGAAATGACAGGCTATTTTTGACACTGAAAAACTGAGAATCTGAGATCAATGAAAACGAACTTGAATCCATCAATAGCCTATGCCTGGGTGTGTCTAGACATGTTGTATGCTACAATATGAGGAGGAAATTATAGTCCTAAAAATGTTTTAAAGTTTCTCTGACAGATTTGCCGGCCGTTCCCCACAGTATGCCTTGTTATTGTACTACACTCCATTTCCATTTTAGTCATTTAGCAGACGCTCTTATCCAGACCGACTTACAGTTAGTGAGTGCATACATTTTCATACTGGCCCCCCGTGGGAATCGAACACAAAACACTGGCATTGCAAATGCCATGCTCTACCAACTGAGCTACACGGGGCCTAGGTTATTTTTAAAATAAGCTATTTATCCTCTGTGACTACATTTTAGGCTTTCTCATTGTGTAGTAGGCTATTCTGAATTATTTAATTTATTTCTGAACAGACAGCAGTAATTCTATAACTTTGTAAAATGTATTTGAATTGATCAGGCGTGCTGCAGCTCCTCCAGAACCCTTGGCGTGGCTCTATAAATGATGGGCAACGCTGGAGAGATGAGAGTTGGAGGCTCATGTCTGTCAGAGCAGAGAGAGTTCTGGGAGAGATTATTAGAATTTTTACATTGCTAAAAGTGACAATTATCTTTAATGCCAAGAGAGGTACACTATAACCATCATATCAAAGTAAACTTGGAGTCACGCGATATGTTGTGTGGTCCTCCCACTACGACTCGGGAAACATGCAGTTTTAGGCTACAGATGAAATAAGTTATGATGAACACAGGTTGGTGAAAGTGCAAGGTGACGAGCTTGATGCTCCTTTCCAATAAATATTAAGGGTCTTATTCAGCTAACATGATGATCGATGCTTAGCTGCCGTTTGTGAAATACAAATAATATCGATATAGCCATACCCACACTGTATCTGTGAGTTGTTGGCATGTGCCATGGCCAGAGTGGGCACATTTGCTATATAATGCAACAGCTTTAGTGACAAAACCATCAGTAGAGTTGAAGATGCGATGGAAACCCATTTAACTTGTGTTTTTCATGTGGTACATGGGAATTTAACCACAAAAGTAATTACGTTATCATGTACAGTCTTTTATCCACAAAAAATCAGTTTGAGGGAAAATGCGCATATTGTTTTATGCAGATTTTAGAATATTCGCATGGAAACCTTTCGAATATTGGATGAAAACCGATCTATTGACCAGATACTCCATTGGCCGCTCTAACAATGAAAATAATTGTCTTAAAAAGTTAAAGGCAGTCGAGAGGAAGCAAGATCAACAGAACCGAAAACCAGAAAAAAATGTTTTCAAGGAACAGCAACAGAACCGAGAACGAAAGTGATCGATACTGTTCCAGAACAGAACTGTTATTTTAAAAACAACTGGTTAAAAAGTGTTATTTTACGAGTCACACACAAAAAAACGCTATAAAGTGCTTATGCAAAGCCCTCACTCTGTCACTCCAACTTATTCCAGCTTCTGCCTGCCAGCTGAAAGTCTTTACCAGTGGGTGTGTTTAGGCTCCCTGCCCCTCCCCTCTCTGAAGCAGAGGCTACTGTACTGACCTTACAAGCTTCATTCAGAAGATAGATGTTTTATTTGCTAGAGAAGAGAATAGTGGTGTCGGGAAGAGTGGGTGTGCCGGACAAAACAAAAGTTTCAGATGCTTTTGCTTTAGCTTTTAGTGTCTAGTCCACAAGACGTTCAGGCAGGAGGGGGGTTAACTGGCGCTCTAGTCCACAAGACGCTCAGGCAGGAGGGGGTTAACTGGCGCTCTAGTCCACAAGACGCTCAGTTAGGAGGGGGGTTAACTGGCGCTCTAGTCCACAAGACGTTCAGGCAGGAGGGGGGTTAACTGGCGCTCTAGTCCACAAGACGTTCAGGCAGGAGGGGGGTTAACTGGTGCTCTAGTCCACAACACGTTCAGGCAGGAGGGGGTTAACTGGCGCTCTAGTCCACAAGACGTTCAGGCAGGAGGGGGTTAACTGGCACTCTAGTCCACAAGACGTTCAGGCAGGAGGGGGTTAACTGGTGCTCTAGTCCACAAGACGTTCAGGCAGGAGGGGGGTTAACTGGCGCTCTAGTCCACAAGACGTTCAGGCAGGAGGGGGTTAACTGGCACTCTAGTCCACAAGACGTTGAGGCAGGAGGGGGGTTAACTGGGTGCTCTAGTCCACAAGACGTTCAGGCAGGAGGGGGGTTAAAGATGGCGGCCACCTGTAGTCTCTTGTGGTGGTGTGGCCGCACTGGCAGAGTCCAGAACTCTCCTGAGGAGTCAGTGGAAGGAAAGCAGTCTGAAGCAGGTTTTCCTCTAGGAATTTGCCTGTGCTTAGCTCTATTCCGTTTCTTTTTATCCCCCCAAAAACTCCCTAGTCCTCGTCGATGACAAGCAGACCCATAACATGATGCAGCCACTACCATGTAAGAAAACAGTGGCACTCAGTGATGTGTTGTGTTGGATTTGCCCCAAACATACAACTTTTTATTCAGGACATAAAGTGAATTTCTTTTGCCACATTTTTTAGCAGTTTTACTTTAGTGCTTTATTGCAAACAGGATGCATGTTTTGTAATATTTGTGTCCCGTGTGGCTCAGTTGGTAGAGCAAGGTGCTTGCAACGCCAGGGTTGTGGGTTTGATTCCCACGGGGGACCATAGCGTCTTCTAAATGACTGAAATACGAATATATTCTGTACAGGCTTCTTTTCACTCTGTCAATTAGGTTAGTGTTATGGAGTAACTACAATGTTGTTGATCCATCCTCAGTTTTCTCTTATCACAGCCATTCAACTCTAACTGTTTTAAAGTCACCATTGGCCTCATGGTGAAATCCCTGAGCGGTTTCCTTCCTCACCGGCAACTGAGTTAAGAAGGACGCCTGTATCTTTGTAGTGACACACCATCCAAAGTGTAATTAATAACTTCACCACGCTCAAAGAAATATTCTGCTTTTTATTTAATTTTTACCCATCTACTAATAGGTGCCCTTCTTTGCGAGGCTTTGGAAAACCTCCCTGGTCTTTGTGGTTGAATTTGTGTTTGAAATTCACTGCTCGACTGAGGGACCTTACAGATAATTGTATATGTGGTATACAGAGATGAGGTTGTCATTCAGAAATCCTGTTAAACACTATTATTGCACACAGGTGAGTCCATGCAACTTATTATGTGTCTTGTTAAGCACATTTTTACTCCTGAACGTATTTAGGCTTGCCATAACAAAGGGGTTGAATACTTGTTGACTCAAGACATTTCAGCTTTTCATTTTTAATTAAATATACTAAAAACATTATCCCACTTTGACATTATGGAGTATTGTGTGTAGGCCAGTGACACAAAATCTCAATTTAATCAATTTTTAATTCAGGCTGTGTAACAACAAAATGTGGAAAAATTCAAGGGGTGTGAATACTTTCTGAAGGCACTGCATTATAGACCGTTCAGACTTCAGTAGGGGACGTTGTTGGGCATCTCCTTTAGCATACGCATCAGATTCATCTACTGGGTTGTTATCAATCTAAATAAATACCATCTAAAATAAAATATTGCTTGATTGAATGCAGTCATGTCTTAAGAATATGTTGTTACTTATTTTGAATAGTTGTATATTTAGAAGTACATAAAATGCATGTAAGGATATGTTTTATATTATAACCAATCAGCATTCAGGATTAGACGTTATATAATATTCTACAAAAGGCCTACTGAAACATGTAGCATATTTTAGTTTCCCATACAATAAAAACATGACAATGTCATACATTTGATAAATAGTATTTATAGATGTGATTAGTAATATAGTTATAGTAAGTAATACAGTCCAGTAACAGCTTCTTTTTACAAAGTAAAACGTAAAGAGAATTATATCAACCTGCAAGGCTCACGGTCAAATTATTTGCCGTAAACATGAGTGCCAAAGCTTGATAAATAGTGCAAAAACAATTGGAAAGGATGAATTACATAAATAAATATCGGTGAAAAGATATCCATGAAAAGATATGCAAACAAGAGTAATGTATTGATTGTATGGGACCCTGTTTTGTGGCCTTACCGTGTTTTAACTCATGAATCAATCTCATGAATAATGCTTCAGTTCGGCTGGCGCTGAACTCGGCTAGCCAAACCCAACGAGTGTTCTAGTATACTCCCTTAAAAAGACCTTAAAAGACCTTCGCTAGAAAAAATTTGAAAAAAGCGGCAATAGTACTGTTTGTCCATTTTGAGACGCCGTAGCCAGTATACACTTCCTCAAAATAGTCTGAATTAATTACGATAACTCAAGAAATCTTGGGAGCCCCCCCAACCAAATCTTGCTCAGGGCCCCCCAAAAGGCAAGAGCCGGCCCTGCTTTGGCTGCCTCCCCTCTGTCTCAGGTAGGCCTGTTCTGGTTCTTCTTCCTCCTCTGTCTCAGGTAGGCCTGTTCTGGTTCTTCTTCCTCCTCTGTCTCAGGTAGGCCTGTTCTGGTTCTTCCTCCTCTGTCTCAGGTAGGCCTGTTCTGGTTCTTCCTCCTCTGTCTCAGGTAGGCCTGTTCTGGTTCTTCTCCTGCCAGGCTCGGGCATCTGAGGCTCAAAGTCAAAATCAGATGAAGACCCTACAATGTCATCAGCATGTTTGATTCCAGGCTTAATATCCAATCCTTCATTCGACTCCAGCTCATCGAAATTCTGTAACATCTGCAATGCTGTCAGCGTCCATTCGTTTGGTTCGAAGCTTGCCATTGTGAACAACAGATGTTGTACATTGTACTCAGGGTCTGATTTGATTCTCTCTGAGGGGAGATTACATACCCTTTCCAGCCTTTCATAATAAAATTATTAGACCACCCACAACACCCACAATTCTTCATCATCATTACACCATTGTTCTAAATAAAAATCACCCTCTTCACCCTCCTCATCGTTCAGTTCATTCAAATGTAATTGTAAAGTAACGTGCACAATTATCAGTTTCCATCGCCCGTTCATCCATTGACATCATTCAACCAGTGAGGAGAGAGACACATTATCACCTGGGTACCAACGTCTTACAGCGCATTTGTCTTGGCCCCTTAAGATAGTGCTAGGTGTGGAAACATTGCTTTCACCTGTCCAGTTCTCTCATGTAGTTGAGATGAAGGAGAGGCGACAAGGAGAGGAGACAAGGAGAGGTAGAATGTTGATATGCCCCCCAGGAGTTGTTGATGTCCTGAGATGTCTGTCTGTTTAGTGCTGTATGCTTGATGTCATCCTAATATTTATCTATTTCTTAATTCCATTGTTTTCCTTTTTAGATCTGTGTGTATTGTTGTGTATTGTTAGATATTACTGCACTGAGCCAGGAACACAAGCATTTTACTACACCCTCCATTGTTCCATGATTTAACTGGATAGAACCCAAATGCAAACAAGTACACCAAGCCAGAGAAGTTTTAACAGGTTTATTATAATGTTCAATAGTCCAGGTTTCCAATAAATGGGGAAGAGCAAGTCCAGGTTACAGGGAGGGTAACAGATCCAGGTCAGGGCAGGGTGGTACCGTGAATGTCCTAGTGTCCGTGGTGAGTCCAAAGGAGAGGTCCGATAGTGGAGAGCAGGATGGTGGTGGCAGGAGTGAAGCGGAGGCAGGAGTCAGGTTCCAAATATCTGTGGCACAGGAGAAAAGTAAATAGACAGGCCAAAAACACAAGAGCGAAAACAGACAGGTTGGGTCGGCAGCGAGACTAACATGGTTGTCTTGACTATGATCTGACGATGAGTGGCAAGTTTGACCGGGTCTTAAAGGGCTTAGGTGATTATGGTGAATGAGCTGCAGCTGGAACCCTGACTCCCGCACACCAGACTTCACTCCTGCAATCAAGGACAAACAGAGGGGAGGGGAAGAGCAGAGAGAGAGCTACCTAGCAGCAGTAGGCCTAACATCCATAGCATCTGCTAAATATGTGTATGTGACCAATAAAATAGATTTGCTGAACTCTTATTGGGAGGTGGTTAACTAGTCAGTATATTCCACTGATTCATATGGATACCAGTCCATACATTGGCTTTAAAAGTGGGTAAAACCTGACAAGCGTATAACTGTAGCTATGTGGTCTTTACTTGAGTGTGTTTCAGCAGGGTGAGGTCAGAGAGATGCTTCCAAGGCAGTATTTTTCTGAACTCATAAAATCCTTTACACAATCTGATGGGATGAATGTCCAACCCCATTTAAATGACCATAAAGTCTATATAGCACATTTTAAGTTAAGACCTCACAGATCTGTTCATGGCAAAGCAGTTCAATTAATGATATTAATTGATTCTTAAAGAATATAACTTATAAATCATGAGCCTCATCTTGAGGAGTCACCTGTGACAGTATTCATAAAGAGTAGAGTACTGATCTGGGATCAGTTTTTCCCTTTAGATCATAATGAAACAGATTAAATGGACAGGGGGGACCTGATCCTAGATCAGCACTCCTCCTCTGGGAAACTGCCTTTATGAATAAGGGCCCAGGAGTCACCAGGACCAAGAAACCGAACACATACGGTTGTAAAGTCTATTTACAGCAGGTGTTTACTGCCATCTAGTGGAAGATACCAATAAACCACTTTATTATCAGGATGGGGAGACGGTTGAGCTGAAACAGAAAGTAAAGAAGACTATCCTGCTCGGAACAGTGAACAAACAAAGGCAGAAGCTGCTGGTAAAGCAACACTCACGGTGTGATGGAGAGTGGTAAAGCAACACTCACGGTGTGATGGAGAGTGGTAAAGCAACACTCACGGTGTGATGGAGAGTGGTAAAGCAACACTCACGGTGTGATGGAGAATGGTAAAGCAACACTCACGGTGTGATAGAGAGTGGTAAAGCAACACTCACAGTGTGATAGAGAGTGGTAAAGCAACACTCACGGTGTGATGGAGAGTGGTAAAGCAACACTCACGGTGTGATGGAGAGTGGTAAAGCAACACTCACGGTGTGATGGAGAGTGGTAAAGCAACACTCACGGTGTGATGGAGAGTGGTAAAGCAACACTCACAGTGTGATGGAGAGTGGTAAAGCAACACTCATGGTGTACAGATGTTAAATAAATAAGTGTTAGCTTCCTCAGCACCATGCACCCCACTGTTGCCACCGGCAGTGACCAGAAGAAGAAACCGGAGACAGTGACAGACTACAATCACACAAAGGTATATACAGTATCTCTATCATATACAGATAGCCTTCCCATCTGCCAAACACCAAATAGGATCCCCTTTTATTATATTACATTCATATTATTACTATTAGTATTATCATTCTATATAATTATAACCTATTCTATTCTATTTTATTTTATGTAAAAGGTTGGTGTGGATGCTAGACCAGATGTCCAGACTGTACTCTGTAAAAGGGGGTACTCTCCGCTGGCCTGTTGACTGTACTCTGTAAAAGGGGGGTACTCTCCTCTGGCCTGTTGACTGTACTCTGTAAAAGGGGGTACTCTCCTCTGGCCTGTTGACTGTACTCTGTAAAGGGGGGTACTCTCCTCTGGCCTGTTGACTGTACTCTTTAAAAGGGGGTACTCTCCTCTGGCCTGTTGACTGTACTCTGTAAAAGGGGGTACTCTCCTCTGGCCTGTTGACTGTACTCTGTAAAAGGGAGTACTCTCCTCTGGCCTGTTGACTGTACTCTGTAAAAGGGGGTACTCTCCTCTGGCCTGTTGACTGTACTCTGTAAAAGGGGGTACTCTCCTCTGGCCTGTTGACTGTACTCTGTAAAAGGGGGTACTCTCCTCTGGCCTGTTGACTGTGCTCTGTAAAAGGGGGGTACTCTCCTCTGGCCTGTTGACTGTACTCTGTAAAAGGGGGGTACTCTCCTCTGGCCTGTTGAGGTGTTCTACAATGTGCTCGACATGACTGCTATCAACACGTGTTGTACAAGCAATGCCTTGACAAGACAGTCAGCAGGAGACATTTCATCATGGATCTGGCATGATGTGAGCTTGGTGAGAACCACATGAACGCAGAGAAAGAAGCTACAGTCACCAAGCAGGCCGCCAAGACAGCAGGTCCTGTTCTCCCTCTTCCCCAAGAACCACAGCTCCCACTGGGTAAAAAGACACAATGTCAAGACAGCAGGTCCTCCTCTCCCTCTTCCCCAAGCACCACAGCTCCCACTGGGGAAAAAGGAGACACAATGGCAACCGATTTGTTTGTGGGGCTTGCTCACACAAAGCCCCGAAGCTGTGTGCTGACTGTGGACCTGAAGCATAAAGAGAAGACGTGATTGGTTCATGTGTAAAGGCGCGGTACAGTGTCTGATACAATCAACACATTATTGTTTGTATATCTTGTCATTAATATATTAACACAAATATTTATTCATGGAATTAATCCTTTATAATTGTTCATGCACTGGTGCTTTTGTTTAGGAATACAGCAAATCATTTCACCTGAACACCTGGCTAGTTATATTATTATTATTATTATTATTATTATTATTTTATTTTTCATTCTACTTTGTCAAAGTAAACTGTAAATGGACTTTATTAAGTACTAAAACTCTATTACTAATTGAATCTACAAATAAAGTTGATCAGATGGATTATACTGTAATGTTTTTATTGTAAGGGAAACAGAAATAGGCTATAGGCCGATTTTATTTTTACTTTGTAGAATTAACTATTGTTGTTATTTTATTGATATATTTCCACTAATATTTCTTCATGCATATTCTAGCGGGTTCTGATATGCTGAAAGAACAGGCGGTTCTAGTGTTAATGACTGGTAGATGGGTGTTGCTCATGCATTCACTCATGCTGACTGGCTCCAGTAATTTGTTCTTGACTAAAGCCTCCAAGTCAGCCTTGACTTCTGGTCTGATAGCATAATGTACAGGTCCTGCTTTCAGAAACGTTGGTTTTCTGTCCGGCTTAATGCTAAGCTTCCCTGTAATGTCGTTCATACTACCCAGCTGTCCATTAAAGACTTCTCCATGTTTCTTTAAGATGGCAGGTAGGTCTGTGTCTCCATGTGTCATTGTATGCACTGATGGCCAGTCCAGTGTGATTTTCTCCATCTATGAACATCCCAGTAGTGATGCATAGTCTCCTTTCACAACATAGAGTGGCAGCTTTTCAGTTTGTCTGTTTACCTGAACTGTGACATCAGTGATGCCTCTCACAGCGACAGATTCACCTGTGTAAGTCTTTAACACGAGGTGCGCTGGTTGAAGTGGAAGGTGTTTCAGTGTATTTTTTCGGACACAAGAGATACAGCTGCCCCTGTGTCAATCTCCATACCCACCGGCTGTCCCTCTAGCAAGGGGGAGACATAGTAGCCGATGCGGCCCGCCAGGAAAAAAGTCAGGATTTTCAGTGTGACTTCCTCGTCTGATGAGTCACTCACCTCAGTGTTCTCTTACTCAACAGTGTGAACATGTCTATGTGTCTTTCGTTGGAATGCCTGTTTCTTGTTTCCCGTTTTTGTGATTTCTCTGTTCTCTTTTTGTTTCTGGAGACTTGTCCGATGTTGCCCTTTTTACCACAGGCTGGACAATCCATGTCCTTACTCCAGCATGTGACTGTTGAAACGTTTTATTTATTTTAAAAGGAACACAGACAAGAACAAATAGCAGCAGGAATGGTTATACAGCTAGAGACACAATACTGTTAAAATATATATCAGAACAAATAGCAGCAGGAATGGTTATACAGCTAGAAACAGAATACTGTTAAAATATATATCAGTATATTATGGAAACTAGTTATTGCAGATAAATACAATTATAATAAAACCACATATACAATCACCCACCTCAGCTGCATCAACACACCCTCAAACCCCTCCTGGGACCACCCCCAATGCACCCTCCAACCCCTCCTGGGACCACCCCAACACACCCTCCAACCCCTCCTGGGACCACCCCAACCCACCCTCCAACCCCTCCTGGGACCACACCCCAACCCACCCTCCAACCCCTCCTGGGACCACCCCAACCCACCCTCCAACCCCTCCTGGGACCACCCCAACCCACCCTCCAACCCCTCCTGGGACCACCCCAACCCACCATCCAACCGCTCCTGGGACCAACCCAACCCACCCTCCAACCCCTCCTGGGACCACCCCCAACCCACCCCTCCAACCCCCTCCTGGGACCACCCCAACCCACCCTCCAACCCCCTCCTGGGACCACCCCAACCCACCCTCCAACCCCTCCTGGGACCACCCCATCCCACCCTCCAACCCCCTCCTGGGACCAACCCAACCCACCCTCCAACCCTCCTGGGACCACCCCAACACACCCAACCTGATCTCCATTAAATTAAATACTAAATCAAGGTACACATTTGCACAAAAATGATCATGAACGGTCAATCTGTTGGGTAAAACCAACTACAGGAGTTATTGTATGGTTTCAGCTGCAATTGTTGTTTGGCTAGCCCCATGGATCCTAGCAGTGGATAGTTCTAAATAAATGATATCTATAAAAGTGCTGATCCAATGAGGTGTGGTGGTTGCCATCTTAGTTCCAACATCTTTTTAGCTGCTGTCCAACCTGACAACATTATACGTCTTGGCTGTAATGACAGTGGTGAATTATCATTCAGTAATAACAGTTTGGGGAACAAGGTATGAGGATACCTCTTTCCAAAACATGTCCCCTGGTCACTCCCAGTACATATGATTAAAGGAGCCGAAAGGCACCTTGATTACATAGATCACACAGAGGAGCGGTTGTGATTTCTATTAAATGATGTTTTCTAGGTAGAAGATTTACCCTGTGTATGAGATTAAAATGTATCAGCTGGTGATTAGGATTGTTAGATGAACCCACTAAGTTCCTGATGAACTCAACTGGTGAGCCTCTTTAGCAGCTAGTTCCATGGACACACTGATTTCAATGTCCTTTGCCAAGGTCAGATGACTTTCAGTCAACAGTCTCTTTTGTGTAGCTTCACTCCGTAGCCCACATACTAGTCTGTCTCTAATGATGTCATTTAGAACAGCATTAAACTCAGTGTTCTGGTAGTTTCTTTAATGCAGCAGCAAACATTGTTACTGATTCTCCCTCTTCCTGATGTCTCCTGTGGAACCTGAACCTTTCAGCATTAACTAGGTGGTTCTGGTGAAAAATGTCCTTTAAGTATCTCCACAATATCCCCATACATCTTATTACCTGTTCTGTCTGGCTGTAGCAGGCTGCCTAGTAAATTACATGTCTTTGGCCCCATTACACTAAAACATGGAGGCACAATGTTGTCCTCATCCATGTCATTTACAAGAACAAAATATTCAAACCGTTCTATATATGAGCTCCACTGCTCAATACTTTTATCAAACTGTCCAATGTTTCCATCAATTCCAATAATTGTTCATTTCTCAATAAGCTCCTGATTGTCACTCACTTCAATATTGTCCTCAACCAAAGCAATATTTTCCTCATTTATGTGATCTTCATTCACTTCACTCACTGACGTTTCCTCCTAAATTCGCTCATTTAGCAGATTTAATTAAAAGGTTTGTCTTCACAGTTGAATAAATGTTCTTTCCTTTAATCACTGTATATTCCTCCTTTTAATCACGTTGTTTTCCCACTCCGATGTCCGTCTCGAGTCCTTTTCTGCCGTCCATGACGATGTTACTCCAGTGGTGGAAAAAGTACCCAATTGTCACACTTGAGTAAAAGTAAAGATACCTTAATAGAAAATGACTCAACTAAAAGTGAAAGTCACCCAGTAAAATACTACTTGAGTAAAAGTCTAAAAGTATTTGGTTTTAAATATACTTAAGTATCAAAAGTAAATGTAATTGCAAAAAATATACTAAAGTATCAAAAGTAAAAGTACAAGTATAAATCATTTCAAATTCCTTACATAAAGCAAACCAGACGATTTTCTTGTTTTTTTAAAAATGTACGTTCAGCCAGAGGCAAACTCCAACACTCAGACAATTTACAA
>NW_025535467.1:0-20000 GCF_020615455.1 Coregonus clupeaformis | reverse complement strand
TCCAGTTTACAGTGGGGATTCCCCAGTCCAGCAGAGAGCAGCTTCACTCCTGAATCCTTCAGGTCATTGTTACTCAGATCCAGCTCTCAGGTGTGAGGGGTCTGACTTCAGAGCTGAGACCAGAGAAGCACAGCCTTCCTCTGTGACTAGACAGCCTGACAGCCTGCAAAGAGTCAAATCATATTAAAACCACACTGCTATTCTTTGGTGGTGAAAATAGTGGCAGTATATTTTTTTCAACATATTCAGATATATCAGTGTCCTGAAACCTGCCATATCTATTCATAAATTATCAAAGTATTGCTTGTAGAGAGACAAATATAAAAGTACAAATACAGTGGTGTGAAAAAGTGTTTGCCCCCTTCCTGATTTGTTATTTGTTTGCATGTTTGTCACACTTAAATGTTTCAGATCATCAAACAAATTTAAATATTAGTCAAATATAAAATGCAGTTTTGAAATGAGGTTGTTATTATTAAGGGAAAACAAAATCCAAACCTACATGGCCCTGTGTGAAAAGTGTTTGCCCCCTGTTATAACACAACTCAACTGTGGTTTATCACACCTGAGTTCAATTCCTCTAGCCACACCCAGGCCTGATTACTGCCACACCTGTTCTCAATCAAGGAATCACTTAAATAGGACCTGCCTGACAAAGTTAAGTAGACCAAAAGATCCTCAAAAGCTACACATCATGCCGAGATCCAAAGAAATTCAGGAACAAATGAGAAAGAAAGTAGTTGAGATCCATCATTCTGGAAAAGGTTATAAAGCCATTTCTAAAGCTTTGGGACTCCAGCGATCCACAGTGAGAGCCATTATCCACAAATGGCGAAAACATGGAACAGTGGTGAACCTTTCCAGGAGTGACCGGCCGACCAAAATGACCCCAAGAGCGTAGCGACGACTCATCCAAGAGACCACAAAAGACCCCCACAACAACATCCAAAGAGCTGCAGGCCTCACTTACTCAGTTAAAGTCAGTGTTCATGACTCCACCATAAGAAAGAGACTGGGCAGAAATGGCCTGCATGGCAGAGTTCCAAGAGGAAAACCACTGCTGAGCAAAAAAAAACATTAAGGCTCGTCTCGCTTTTTGCCAGAAAACATCTTGATTATGATCCCCAAGACCTTTGGGAAAATACTCTGTGGACTGACGAGACAAAAGTTGAACTCTTTTTGGAAGGTGTGTGTCCCATTACATCTGGCATAAAAGTAACACCGCATTTCAGAAAAAGAACATCATACCAACAGTAAAATATGGTGGTGGTAGTGTGATGGTCTGGGCCTGTTTTGCTGCTTCAGGACCTGGAAGACTTGCTGTGATAAATGGAACCATGAATTCTGCTGTCTACCAAAAATCCTGAAGGAGAATGTCCGGCCATCTGTTCGTGACCTCAAGCTGGAAGCAAACTTGGATTCTGCAGCAGGACAATGATCCAAAACACACCAGCAAGTTCACCTCTGAATGGCTGAAGAAAAACAAAATGAAGACTTTGGAGTGCCCTAGTCAAAGTCCTGACCTGAATCCTATTGAGATGCTGTGACATGACCTTAAAAAAGGCAGTTCATGCTCGAAAACCCTCCAATGTGGCTGAATTACAACAATTCTGCAAAGATGAGTGGGCCAAAATTCCTCCACAGCGCTGTAAAAACTTCATTGGAATTCAAATGTTTGATTGCAGTTGTTACTGCTAAGGGTGGCCCAACCAGTTATTAGGTTGTGGGGCAATCACTTTTTTCACACAGGGCCATGTGGGTTTGGATTTTGTTTTCCCTTAATAATAACACCTTCATTTCAAAACTGCATTTTGTGTTTACTTGTGTTATCTTTGACTAATATTTAAATTTGTTTGATGATCTGAAACATTTAAGTGTGACAAACATGCAAACAAATAAGAAATCAGAAAGGGGGCAAACACTTTTTCACACCACTGTAAAACTGTAAGCTTCACTGTCCAAACACATGGTGTGGACTATGTGTGCCTGGTAAACACATGTGGATCTGGTGAACAGTTATCACTTGTTGACCAACTACAGGAATACTGACCTCAGAGTCTCCAATTTACAGTGGGGATTCCCCAGTCCAGCAGAGAGCAGCTTCACTCCTGAATCCTTTGAGGTCATTGTTACTCAGATCCAGCTCTCTCAGGTGTGAGGGGTTTCGAATTCAGAGCTGAGACCAGAGAAGCACAGCCTTCCTCTGTGACTAGACAGCCTGACAGCCTGCAAAGAGTCAAATCATATTAAAACCACACTGCTATTATTTGGTGTTGAGTCATTTTATTTCTGTGAGTAGATAACATGTTTCTAAACACTACTGAATGAATCCTAATGATGCCATGATTGAGAAAGATCATGAATGAATCATGAATAATAATGAGTGAGAAAGTTACAGAGGCTACAACAAAACATGCTAACCTCTCACCATTAACATCAAATAAAAGGTGACATTCTATAATGAAACATTAAATCTGAAATCCAAATTGCTGGAGCATAGCACCAAATTTAAAACTGTAAGCTTCACTGTCCAAACACATATGGTGTGGACTATGTGTGCCTGGTAAACACATGTGGATCTGGTGAACAGTTATCACTTGTTGATCAACTACAGGAATACTGACCTCAGAGTCTCCAGTTTACAGTGGGATTCCCCAGTCCAGCAGAGAGCAGCTTCACTCCTGAATCCTTCAGGTCATTGTTACTCAGATCCAGCTCTCTCAGGTGTGAGGGGTTTGACTTCAGAGCTGAGACCAGAGAAGCACAGCCTTCCTCTGTGACTAGACAGCCTGACAGCCTGACAGAGAGATCATCATGATTTCACAAACACACTGCTAATTTAACACCAGTAGTGTAGAAGGACAATGGCAGATGCATTTGGTTTATTCTCTTAAACAACATATAGATTCATCTTCCGTCTCCTAGAATTGTATGGTCATATTGTTATACTAATATGAACATCAATGCATTGATTCAATATGTTTTTCAATGTAATATTATATATTATATACATATTATAATACATATATTTCTCTAAACTGAATATTTCTTCCTGATGATTAGTACTTAAATGTCATTTTTATGTACTCACAGAGCAGCTCTGGAGGCTTTGACCACTGGCAGCAGCCTCAGAAGACCTTCCTCTGATCTGGAGTATTTCTTCAGGTCAAACACATCCAGCTCCTTTTCTGAAGTCAGCAACACAAAGACCAGAGCTGACCACTGTGCAGGTGACAGTTTGGCTTCTGAGAGACTTCCTGATCTCAGGTAGCTTTGGATCTCCTCCACTAGAGAATGGTCATTCAGTTCATTCAGACAGTGGAACAGATTGATGCACCTCTCTGGAGAGGGATTCTTCCTGATCTTCTCCTTGATGTACTTGACTGTTTCTTTATGGCTCTGTGAGCTGCTTCTTTTCTTTGTCAGTAGACCTCGTAAGTGCTTCTGATTGGACTCCAGTGAGAGGCCCAGAAGGAAGCGGAGGAACAGGTCCAGGTTTCCTGTCTCACTTTGTAAGGCTTTATCCACAGCACTCTTGTAGACAGTAACTTCAGTAACTTGCGGTTCGGCCATTAGATTCTCATTGTTGTTGATGAATGAGAGAAACACATATACAGCAGCCAGAAACTCCTGAATGCTCAGATGCACGAAGCAGTACACCTTGACCTGGTACAACACATTCCTCTTTAAAGAGCTGTGTGCACAATCCTGAGTACACTGAGGCTTCATTGACATCAATGCCAGACTCTTTCAGGTCTTCTTCATAGAAAATCAGATTGCCATTCATAAGCTGTTGAAAAGCCAGTTTTCCCAGTGACAGAATGCTCTCTTTATTCCAGTGTGGACCTGTCTCTTCTTTCCCAAGATACTTTTCATTCTTCTGTTTGGTATGAAACTCCACAAGGTGTGAGTACATCTCAGTCAGAGTCTTTGGCATCTCTTCTGTCTTGTGTTTCAACATGTGTTCAAGGACTATTGCAGAAATCCAACAGAAGACTGGAATGTGGCACATGATGTGGAGGCTCCTTGATGTCTTTATGTGTGAGATGATTCTGCTGGCCAGGTCCTCATCATTGAATCTCTTCCTGAAGTACTCCTCCTTCTGTGGGTCATTGAACCCTCGTACCTCTGTCACCTGGTCAACACACACTGAAGGGATCTTATTGGCTGCTGCAGGTCGGGTAGTTATCCAGAGGAGAGCACAGGGAAGCAGATTTCCCTTGATGAGATTTGTCAGCAGAACATCCACTGAGGTTGACTTTGTGACGTCACAACAGATCTTGTTCTTCTGGAAGTCTAGGGGCAGTCGGCACTCATCCAGTCCATCAAAGATGAACAGAACTTTGTACTTGTCGTAGTTGGAGATTCTTGATTCTTTGGTTTCCTTTGAGAAGTGATTGAGAAGTTCAATGAAAGTGTGTTTTTCCCCTTTCATCAAATTCAGCTCCCGAAAAGGAAATGAAAATACAAATTGGACATCCTGATTTGCTTTTCCTTCAGCCCAGTCCAGAATGAACTTCTGCACAGAGACTGTTTTTCCAATGCCAGCGACTCCTTTGTCAGCACAGTTCTGATAAGTTTGTCTTGTCCAGTTAAGGGTTTGAAGATGTCGTTACATTTGATTGCAGTCTCTGGTCTTGCTTGTTTCCCTGGTTGTTGTCTCAATCTGTCTCAGCTCATGTTCATTATTGACCTCTCCTTTTCCACCCTCTGTGATGTAGGAGCTCTGTGTAGATCTTATTGAGAAGTGTTGGGTTTCCTTGTTTAGCGATCCCCTCAAATACACATTGAAACTTCTTCTTTAGATTAGATTTGAGTTCACGTTGGCAAATCACAGCAAGCTCATCTGAATGAAGAAATAACACAGAGGATATTAATATTATGTCTGTTTTAATGCCTAAAGTATTCTAGGACTGTTATAAAGTTTGAAGAGGTCACTAGGTGTTGTGTTAAGGCTGCTACAATATCATTGAGTTACACAGCTACTTTAGCTGTACTTTAGCTACATATTTTTAAAGTTCTAAAACAGCATTCAACATGAGGCAGACAGCTCTTACTTTTCTCCAGTGTGTCAGCAAGCTCCTTCTGGTTCATTTTCCTCAGGACGTGCAGTGTGATCTTCAGAGCCCCTCTCTGGCACTGCTCTCCTGCTTCTCATCTTCAGCATCCACCACTTCCTTATCCTGCTTCTGACTCTCAAAGCCTTCTGGGAGTTCTGGACTAAGAATCCTCTTGAACATCTTTAGCTCGTTCTTCACAAATGTCATAATATTATCTTCAAGCAACTGAAATAAATCAAGTAAATAAGTTAAGCAAGAGACTAAATGCTTTCTCATTAACACATGAATGAATGATTGACAGATCAACTTTACTTGAGGTAAACAAAAAAACAAATGTACATAACAGGACCACATACACTGAATATGGAGGCCAGGTCTGTTTGATGACTCTGGGAAGACTGACCACTGAGAATCTCTGACTCTGATCTCTCCTGTTGGTTTCTGTGGACAAAACATGAGATTACATCTCTCCCTCATCCAGGGGTACACACACACACACACACACACACACACACACACACACACACACACACACACACACACACACACACACACACACACACACACACACACACACACACACACACACACACACACACACACACACACACACACACACACACACACACACACACACACACACACACACACACACACAGGGAGGGAATGTTGTGTTTGTTTAATATTGTTTCAGGACTATGAAAATGTAAAAAAGGTTTAGCATATGGATTATGAAAACAACAAAAATAAATGGGAAAATAGGAGAGGAGAAATGACTAGAGACAGTGTTGTTTAACTCACTGACCATGACCCATGAGTTCTTACCTTTGTTCAGTAGAAAAGTCTCCCTCTCTAAACATTATAGGACGATCCATAGACGAGTCACTCTTCATGGACACACAGCTGGGTACAGGGGAGGCTGGTTTCTCCTGCTTGATTGGGCTTCAACACAACAGAGACAAACATTACGTCTCTCATCTACTCTGAGCTCAGATGGGGAAACATAAGAAGAGTTTCATTCCAAAACGCTATATATCCATTTTCAGACATGTTCGTAAATTAGCTTTTATTGTTTCAAGAAATGATGAAAGAGATTGGTGTTTTTTCAGTAGCTAATCATGGTATGCGATTGTTCAATGACAGACATGTATTTCTTTAAAATCTATCAATTGATGGTTTCATTTCAAAGAGACAAATAATCATCTTTTTTTTGTGCAATTTTCTATACATCTGCCTCACTCACAGAGAAATAAGTAGTACTGCTAGGTTTTACACAGTAATAATATATATCTGCCTCACTATCAGAGAAATAAGTAGCACTGCTAGGTTTTACACAGTCAAATGTGACCAACCGGCTCGATTCGGTCTTATGTAGCAACATTTGAAATTGTGTTTTTTACATTGGATAAAAGTAGAGACTCAGCTAGAAAAAGGTATATCATACACTACAGTTGAGGAACAATGGGAAAGTAATTCTGCTTTGAAAGATGATCAACTTGTAACCCCACTTTTGAGAAAATGATCTTTGAAAGTTTTGGTTCACCTACTGGAGAGCTCTTCTTTATCTACAGTGGTATTATTTGGCAGATAATGTCACCCATCTAAATAAATAGTAAATATATATAGTTAACTAAATGTATGGTGTTTTTGGTTTATGTCAGTTTCATTGTTTGTTATGCTATAAATTGTTATTTTATGGTTGTAAGTGGTAAAATTAACTAATTAATTAATTACTACTTTAGTAAGGATATACTTTATTCAGTACTACTGCAGTTGCTAAATAATTCCAATAGATGGCAGATAAGACCACGAATGACAGTTCAGAAGGTTAGTTTAGTTTTCTCCTGGATACACCACCACTCCCCCTCACAGGAAAACTCCTGCACACGCTTTTACTGTCCTTTCCACACTGCTAACGCAAGAGGAACGACTGAAAAAGCATTTAACAGATTACTGTGAAATAATATAATGATGATTCATGTTTATTATTAGCTGTTTTTATGCTCATGTTTTGAAATTATACTTCATTACTATAACGATTATCAATAAGCCTGAACATTAATTTAGTCACCTCTGGTCGAGAAAAACGTATTTTCCTAGTACATTCATTGTCAGATTCATCAACCAGCAGCGAGCACTCTGCCTTCTAGCACAAGCGAGGGGCATGTTGAGGTACATTTGCTAACCGCGAGGGTTGCATGATGTAATTTATTGGTGGGCTGGAAGAAGCACTCTTGTCTTATCTATTCCCGAGGTTGTTTAATCGCAATATTAGATATTTAAAAATGCATGTATACTAGGGTTGAGGTTAGCGCATCTGACTAGTGATTATTTACCCGGTGTTCAACACCTGCTATAGTCACTATTTAATTGCTCTTCCAAAAGCAACACAGGTCTGAAGTAATGAGTGACCATTTTAGATAATCATAGGACATATAGTATTTGTTTGCATGCTATTTTATGTCAATCATATTGCTGCTTGTAGCCTATAACTGATGCTTCGTGGTCTTATGCTGCCATCTATTGGAAATATTTAGCAATTAAAAGTTATTAATTAATGTACAGACATTGGTGAGGCAGCTGAGAATTAAGTGTATTTTTCTTGTTAATTCCTTAGATCAGTCTCAAACCTGCCCCACCTATCCCACGCCAATTGCTGGACTTTCACATAGAGGTTACTAGGTCACCCAGTTCAAACCACATTTGAAAAATAAAACAAATGTGTATTATATATCAAGCGTTCTGCCTTGCAATAATAAATATCATAAAATAACTAATACAACAAAAAAACAGCAAAACGCTTGACAGGTGTTGATTAACTAAATAATCAAAATGTTATTTAGCACTATAATTGTATTTACTAAGATAATATTATTACTAAAATAGTTTCTAAAAGTGTTCTAGGCTACCCTACCCTAGAATTAGGGTTATGGTTAAGGCTAAAATAGGTTAAACATATGGTTAGAGTTTCTGTATAGCACTTTGTGACATCTGCTGATGTAAAAAAGGGCTTTATAAATACATTCATTGATTGTTAGGTTTAGGGTTTACATGGCAAAAACAGTATGGGTTTATGGCACTCTTGCTCCTCCTTGTGGCCGTATGTGGGTACTACACAACTCATTCATGACACTTGCTAGGCTCATAATCTGGGGGTAGCAACTGCGTCTGATCTACAAATCCATTAGCTAGACCACCCGATTAGACAACAATCACCCCATTATACCCATTTGGTTTGCAACTCAGTGAACCCTAGCAGCATTCGCTCAAGTTGATGCCTGCAAACAAAGATGTCGATGCATATCAAATTACCAGCAGCCATATAGAAACAACAAGTCATCGAAAAAATTGTTATTTCTTAATTAAAAAATGTCTTCTGGCTGTTTTAAATCGGCCCATCTTGGAAAAGAGGACAGGGACATGCTTGTTTTGTTTAGATTGTACGCTTTTTTTCTTAAAACAAATATGGTTAACCATGATCAGAAAATGTTTAATGTTTGATGGCTATCCGCCAGCCATCGCTGGGAGTACGCGTTCACCACAACGTGTAATCAGGTGAACAGTGAGTGCGCTCACCAAGTAGCCGTAACCTTGTTAGTAACAAGTTACCTGAGGTAAACCTACAGGGTTAACGCTCACCAAGTAGCCATAACCGTGTTAATAATAAGTTACCTGAGGTAAACCTACAGGGTTAACGCAGGCAGGTCTCATTGATAACAATAGTGAAGCTGGCATTGTGACGCAGAACAATGGACTGGGAATAGAATGTTCTGAAGGCGAGTCGGTGTCACGGAGCTCAATAGAACTAATAGGAGCTGGTAGGGTGAAAAATGACCTAAAATAAGGCCTGTTGTTTCGAGATTACTTCATAACCAGGAACAGAAGGTAATATTATGAAACCGGGCTCCATGGCGGATGCAATGAACTCATTTTATCAGAAATAACGTTGTAAAAAATGTCACTTGAGGCGCCCGAAAATTGTATTCAGAAGTTCAGTCCTTGGACACAGAAGGGTTAAACACTAAAGTTACCGTCCATCTAGTGAACAGAGGAGAACCGGACAGAGGGAGCGTAGGCCAGCATCCGTCAACGAGAGAGGGGAAGCCCTCCACGGTATTTAACAGGTGGAAGAAATGTGGGGATTTTGTTTTCTCATAGCTGGATGATGAATAGCTTAGAAGGAATGCATTGGTGATTAAACATAGAAGGTTTGTACTGTACTGATATAAATTGTTTCACATAACAAGCTGTGATTCATGTGAGGAACGTTAGGGGGTAGGATGAGATAAGAACTTGTGTCTCCAAATACTAGACTACACTGCCTCTTTGTGATCTGTGAACCGTCCTTGAACGCGTAGGTACATAGGGTCAGTGGAACGTGTCTATGGGAGCTGACTCTACAGGTTGTTATGATAACAACTTATGCCTGGCAACAGTGTGCAACAGTGGAGCGCCAAGGGACTGGGACCAGCCTGAGCGCCAGCGATAGGTTGGGCAAGTCTAAACCACGCTCAGTCTCTACCTTGATAGGCCCAGCAGAGGGCGGGAACTAAAACTGTCAGGTATTTAAAGAACAGCCTGTAACAATGGATCAGTTCTCTGTCTGCCCTTGGTGGTATTTCAGTGAGCCCGTATACTGAACCATCATACTTATCATACATACATTTTGCATATAATAAATTTAGCTTGGATTGAATATCTCTTGATTATGTTTTCTCTTATTCCAATACCAGATTTGAATTCACGCAATTTCTAACAGAAACAACCAGGGAGCTCCATCGGTCCACAAGAAATGCAGGCAGCCGGTGATGATGTAGTGGTAGCTAGGATAACTAGGATGCTGCTGGTAGAGTAGCTAGCTTAGCTAGCTGTACCGACAACGTTTGGCTGGCTAGCACGTCGTTCGTCTGTCCTCGAGGATGATGACGAATCCGGTGAACCACACAATTAAACAAGAATAGCGAGTGAAAAGGATCTGGCTACACTCATACTGTCACTGATCATTACGCAAAAAAGCAAATTGAAAAATAAACTTCGGCCTCAACACTGTAACGAACTCCGTCGTTATTCCCCAACATCACCTCAGACCACTCAGCGCGTAACTGGACAATATGCTTGGCGCCAAACCGTACGTGGACAGTTCTGTACGGGGACGCGGACAGTTCCAGAACGCGGACATGAGCAGAGCCACACAATAAACTAAAAGCAGTCTTTACAGTCGGGTACATTAGTAATATTCATTTTTTAATATGTAAAACAAAAATTATTCGTTTTTTAAAACAATATTTTGAGATCTGGGCCCATATCCACAAAGTGTCTCAGAGTAGAACATGTGTTGTATAAGTGCTGAGAATAAAGCCATTTTAGTCCTACTCTTCTGGGTATAAATTAAAGCTATGCATGAAGCCTCTTTATTCATAAGTGTCCCACCTAGTTGGCAGATATTTCAGACACCTCATGAGCTGTCCTAACCAGTTAAGAGGTACCAGCAGGTGTCTTGATAATAGAAACATGCAGCGAGTCAGTGGTTCCTGTGCAACATGTAATTGCTTTGGAGCAGTGCCGACCTGTCATTCAGATTTACAGTAAGTGCATTCATCTCATTTCAGCTAAACAATGGATATATAGCGTTTTGCAATAATACTAATAATAATTATACACATCTAAAATCTATTAATTAAACATCTGAGAACAGTAATATTGAAGGTACCCATAAGCAACCATTTCTGATTAAATAACACGTGAAAAATTAATGAAATAGCATTTAGGAAATACATTCTTAAACAAAATTGTCATCTCACCTCTTAGCTTTGGTGTCATGTTCCCCAGAGAGACTCATTTTAGAGGCAGGACCCCCTCTCTCTCTCCCCAGAGAGACTTGTTTTAGAGGCAGGGACCCCCTCCTCTCTCTCCCCAGAGAGACTCATTTTAGAGAACTGACCCCCTAAACAGAGATCCAACATGTTGGTTGTAGGTGACACAGTGACAACTCATGATTTAATGCAATCACATGAACATGTAGTTGTGACATATCTTCTCCATGGTAACTGTCAATAATAATAATAAGTTACTGTTTGTTAAGGTAGTTATAGACAGTGCAGCAACACAAGGCCATGTCTCACACTTATTTGTATTCATTAAAAGTTGCCATTTATTATCTTTCAATCTCTTCTTTTCTAAACGTATCTGAGAATGTAGACAGAAGGGCTAAAAGAGGCTTGATTGATCGGGGGGGGGGGATCAGTGATCTATACAGAAAGGTTTTTTTGTAACAATTAAGAGATTTTATATATTATTAAAGTAGGCTAGGTTATAATGTATAACAGTTTTTTTGTTGTTGTGTAAAGCAGATCAAGGTCTATACCTCAGCAAGTGGCGACCCGTCATTCAGGGCAGGTGGCCTTTCCTGTTTTGCATGTTATTGTGGCATTAATATGTCACATATCAGTTTACTAACAATGTAAAAAAATATTACATTTTAGCGACGCTCTTATCCAGAGCGACTTACAGTTAGTGAATACATATTTTTTTATACTGGCCCCCTGTGGGAATCAACCCACAACCCTGGCGTTGCAAACGCCATGCTCTATCAACTGAGCTATATCCCTGCCGGCCATTCCCTCCCCTACCCTGGACGACGCTGGGCCAATTGTGCGCCGCCCATGAGTCTCCCGTGTCGCGGCCGGCTGCGACAGAGCCTGGATTCGAACCAGGATCTAGTGGCACAGTTAGCACTGCGATGCAGTGCCTTGAGACCACTGCGCCACTCAGGAGTAAATATATATACATATATATACACTACCGGTCAAAAGTTTTAGAACACATTCAAGGGTTTGTCTTTATTTTTACTATTTTCTACATTGTAGAATAATAGTGAAGACATCAAAACTATGAAATAACAGATATAGAATAATTTAGTAACCAAAAAAGTGTTGAACAAATCAAAATATATTTTATATTTTAGATTCTTCAAATAGCCACCCTTTGCCTTGATGACAGCTTTGCACCTCTTGGCATTCTCTCTCCAACCAGCGACCAGTCATTAAGGGCAGGTGGCCTTTCCTGTTTGCATGTTATTTTGGCATTAATACGTGTCACATATCAGTTTGCAAAAAAAAATATATATATATATATATCATTGAGTTAATATAGCGCATACAAACATGCGTCTCTTTTTTTTGTTTTCTTGAGTAAGGCAGCTGGACTGATCAGGTCAACATCGTACTTCCAAAAATCTTAGCCAGCAGTCATCATCATGAATCAATCGACAATCTACAGGCAATCCTTTTAATCCTTGTCATGATGAAGAGAAATAATGAAGAGAAAATGATATTATGATAGGACAGCTGTTGGGACTCTGCTGTTGGGACTCTGCTGTCGGGACTCTGCTGTCGGGACTCTGCTGTCGGGACTCTGCTGTCGGGACTCTGCTGTCCGGGACTCTGCTGTCGGGACTCTGCTGTCGGGACTCTGCTGTCGGGACTCTGCTGTCGGGACTCTGCTGTTGGGACTCTGCTGTTGGGACTCTGCTTTATGTAGGCCCTAACAGTTTGTGGTCACCGTTTGTCACCGTTATAGTGCAATGAATGTTTTGTTTAGTGTTGTGTTGTGAGTGGCTTCTTTGATGGCATGCATCCCCCTTTATTTATGTTTTGCCCCACCAAGATTGACATGCTAAAATCACCACTAACCTCAGCTATAGCCTGGATGACCAGCCTAAACCTGTTCAGATCGGTTCCCATAACGTTATAACAGTAACAGTAGCAGGAGCCTAGTCCTGATACAGATGGAGGTCTATACCTCAGCTATAGCCTACATATCCTAGATGACCAGCCTAAACCTGTTCAGATCAGTTCCCATAACGTTATAGACCTAACAGTAGCAGGACAGGCTTGTAGCCTAGGCATGGTATTTTACACACCATTTCAAACGGAGACTATCAAGTTTGTCAGCATGATTAGTGATCATAGCTCAAACCTACTCTGACTATTGAATGTCTGACGTCGACCTTATAATAGTTTGTAGTTTAGCCTAGACCTATGAGAGTCTGCCCGTCTTTCCTAGCATATCAACACATTTATCCGACTTCTAATGTTACGAGAAATATGTGCCAGTTTCAACAGCCATTGTGTAACTGCGTAGGCTACACACTTACTTTCACATTCATATGAGGAAATCACATAACTTACTTAGTCGCTGGTGCAGCCAGCCTGTTCTCTGCAGATGAAGTAGCTTTTATAGGCGACTCATTCAACCAGCCTAAACAACAGTAAATAAAAAAGATGTAAAATGGTCAAAAGTCAATCCTGATATATCCATGTACATCAAAGAGAGGTGTATTGCTACAGATGTAGGATCTTAATTTTAGCCAGTTTGCTACAGCAGGAAAATAATCCTGCAGCAACAGGACATTTGAATTATTATGGGAATGGCCGGCAGGGATGTAGCTCAGTTGGTAGAGCATGGCATTTGTAACTGTGGGTTCGATGGCTGTGGGTTCGATTCCAGTATAAAAAATAAAAATGTATGCACTCGCAATGTATGTAAGTCGCTCTGAATAAGAGCGTCTGCTAAATGACTAAAATGTAAAAAATCACCATGTAGAATTATTTTGAAAGGCTTCTGAAGTTTGTAATTTCCACTTAGAAATGGCAGACTTGAGTGTCCCTTACTAAAAATATATCAACCGATATAAAAATGTCCATTAATTATAAATCACATTTCCTGTTGCTGCAGGAATATTTTCCTGCTGTAGCAAACTGGCTCAATTTTTTATCCTACATATGTACATGCAAATGTTTTGGCGAATAAAGGTGATTCTGATTCTGCAAAGGTTGAATCTCTAGATTCCCTTGCTGCTCTGGGGAAATAATGAAATGGAAATCATGGGCGATTTAAACTGGGACTGGTTATCTCCAAACTTTGAGACCATGTCATTTGTTATATTTCACCCAATTGATAAAGGAAGCTAGAAGGCTGAACCCAGAAGACAACTTTAAATCAACACTTACTGATATTATCCTAAATCCTTTCACTCATATTGTTGTGTCTCTTTGTTCAACGGACGTTTGGGTAGCCTGTGATATTAATATTGTAGCAAACAGCGGCGCAGGGCAGTGAACCCAGGTCACTGGCCAAAACTAGGTTAACCCTATTGCTGCGATGGGAATTGTAACCTGTCTCACACTGCCCCCTATAAAAGCAAGTCTTGTGCTTGACTACTCAGACCCCTCACACATCCGGGCCGTGCAATCTGATGGCCTCACAGACACCATACTACTTCTGACACCAATGTAGCAAACAGCGGGCAGGGAAGTGAACCCAGGTTGCACTTGTAAAAAGGCAAACAACCTACGCTCCTCCACTGGCGCCAATTGGGTTACTTGGTTGAAAATTGCATCATAGTACATGGGAATAATGATGCATTTTATTTAGTAAAGTGGTTTCTTGCATCAAACACAACAACATTTTCAGTCACCTCCTCCTTGTGTGAAGGACAAGTAGATAAACAGGTTAATGTCAAGCTCTGCATGTTTTTGGAATGTCTCATGGAATGTAGGCTTACATTGAACACCACACATTGGCTGCTACTGTAGGCTGAATGATAGAACAGCTATTTCCATGTTAAATGTTATTGAGACCTTTTTACATTATGATCAAATAGCCTACTTGGTCTCTGTCTAAACTGTAACTTAAAGTGGGTACAGCCTCAGTGTTCACAGTAAACTCACGCCGGAAGTTGCACAGATCGCTACACTATAGTAGAACTATGATACAATTACATTTATCATACGAGATGTGAAATGTAGAACTATGACGAATGAATATTGATGTATTGAATTCACAGGAGGTTGGTGGCACCTTAATTGGGAGGACGGGCTTGTGGTAATGGCTGGAGCGGAATAGGTGGAATGGTATCATTACTATGAGCCGTCCTCCCCTCAGCAATCCTCCACTGATTGAATTTGACTTGCCCACATCCAGTTAGCGCCATTTTGTATGATTAAACTGTCAAGTCATTATATATTTTCCGTTCTGCTGAGAGGCACCTTCCTGATGACTGGCACTCTGTACATTCCTATGGATGAGGGCTGAGATGGAATGTGAAGATAACTGAAGCTAGCTAACTTTAGAAAACCAGTATATCTAGCTGGGGCATCATAGTCCACCCCTCAGGCTAAGTTCAGGTTACAGCATCAGGCAGACATCAACAGGCGAGTTGTAGGCTACTACCTGGGTCGTATTCATTAGTTTACTCAGCAGCCAACAGTTTTGCAACAATGCATAAGCAGTTTACTCCAAACGCTGTACAACGTGACCTAAACAGTTTATGTTGCCAAACGTTTTGCTACGGTGGGCACTAATGAACACACACAACCTGTTTTTAGGAAGTGTAAGTTGTTGTTAGTCTTTCCACAGTATTTATTTGTCTCTCTTTCTACACAACACTACCTTCCTGAGTGAAAAGAGTTAACGGTAGATTAGAAAGAGAAAATGTTGTTGCTTGTTGTGTTTAAGCCTGTTTTGAGAAGACAAGTCTATAGACCTATGATACAGTACACTCTTAGAAAAAAAGAGTTCCAAAGGGGGTCCTCTGGCTGTCCCCACAGAAGCGCTTTTGGGTTCCAGGTAAGGAACCCTCTGTGGAAAGGTTCTTCATGGAACCCAAAATGGTTCTACTAGGACCAAAAAGGGTTCTACAAAGGGTTCTCCTATGGGGACAGCCAATGAAACCTTTTAGATTCTAGATAGTGTAGGAGCGATCACCCTGGGGCACATAGATGGAAACAGAACGAATTCACCCCACGCATCTAATTTATATCAAAAACATTTTAAGGAGAGTAGGCCTATTATAACACTGTCCACAAAACATATCATCAACTATATGAATACACATAACAATATCATCAACTATATTAATACACATAACAGTATCATCAACTATATTAATACACATAACAATATCATCAACTATATGAATACACATAACAATATCATCAACTATATTAATACACATAACAATATCATCAACTATATTAATACACACTACAATATCATCAACTATATTAATACACATAACAATATCATCAACTATATTAATACACATAACAATATCATCAACTATATGAATACACATAACAATATCATCAACTATATGAATACACATAACAATATCATCAACTATATTAATACACATAACAATATCATCAACTATATTAATACACATAACAATATCATCAACTATATGAATACATAACAATATCATCAACTATATGGAATACACATAACAATATCATCAACTATATGAATACACATAACAATATCATCAACTATATTAATACACATAACAATATCATCAACTATATTAATACACATAACAATCAATCGTCTTACCTTTTAAATGTCTCTCAATAGAAGTAGAGTCGGAATGATCATTCGGTGGTGGAAAGTTCCTTTAGTTTGTTCTGCTCATTTCCATATCAGGTTCTACCTGTTCTCTCTCCACTCCCCTGTCTCTTTATAGCTCTTACAATGTGCCTTGGCATACATTCTACAAGTGTCTGGAACTCTATTGGAGGCATGTGACATCATTCTTCCACAAGAAGTGTTTTGTTGATGGTTGTCTTCAATTGGGTTGAGACCTGGTGACTGAGACGGCCATGGCATATTGTGAAACATCAGCAAGTTCAGCAGTCTTCATCACTGAAGCTCCTGCCAAACGTGCCCCAACAATCACCAATCTTAAGCTCTTCCCGAGCAGGATCGAAGTCTCTCTTCGTAACAGCTCCTCTCTCCCCAGGGGGTAGCATCTCCTCTCTCCCCAGGGTATCAGCTCCCCTCTCTCTCTCCAGGGGTAGCAGTTCCTCTCTCCCCAGGGGTAACTAGCTCCTCTCTCTCCCCAGGGTAGCAGCTCCCTCTCTCCCCAGGGGTAACAGCTCCTCTCTCTCCAGGGGTAGCATCTCCTCTCTCCCCAGGGTATCAGCTCCTCTCTCTCCAGTGGTAGCAGTTCCTCTCTCCCCAGGGGTAGCAGCTCCTCTCTCCCCAGGGGGTAGCAGCTCCTCTCTCCCCAGGGTAACAGCTCCCTCTCTCCCCAGGGTATCAGCTCCTCCCTCCCCAGGGGTAGCAGCTCCTCTCTCCCCAGGGCAGCTCCTCTCTCCCCAGGGATAGCAGCTCCTCTCTCCCCAGCGGTAGCAGCTCCTCTCTCCCCAGGGTAACAGCTCCTCTCTACCCTAGGATGTGAAGACATCGGTGGCTTAGCCAATAGCCAGTAGGAGGTTCTGGGGGAAGGAATTTCAACAGGTAAATCCATGAATACATCTACAGTGTATTGCCAAAACCACTCAAGAACTTCAAACATAGACTCTGAACTGTCCAATGGGCCAAACTGATTAAAGGAATTCCAACAGTACCTAAACTCTCTCTCTCTCTCTCTCTCTCTCTCTCTCTCTCTCTCTCTCTCTCTCTCTCTCTCTCTCTCTCTCTCTCTCTCTCTCTCTCTCTCTCTCTCTCTCTCCTCTCTCTCTCTCTCTTCTCCCCACACACAGTGCATTAATTAGAATCCCTATATAAGCTTTTAGTGATAGTCTACTGTGTTTTCTCCTCCTCTGTCTCTCTCCATCACTTTCTCTGTGTCATCTATTTATGTCTTTCACCTTGTCTGGTGTCTCTCTCCATCATATCCTATTCTTCTGTTGCTGTCTCTGTGTCTTGTCTGGTGTCTCTCTCTCCATCATATCCTGTTCTTCTGTTATTGTCTCTGTGTCTTGTCTGGTGTCTCTCTCCATCATATCCTATTCTTCTGTTGCTGTCTCTGTGTCTTGTCTGGTGTCTCTCTCCATCATATCATATTCTTCTGTTGCTGTCTCTGTGTCTTGTCTGGTGTCTCTCTCCATCATATCATATTCTTCTGTTGATGTCTCTGTGTCTTGTCTGGTGTCTCTCTCTCATCATATCATGTTCTTCTGTTGCTGTCTCTGTGTCTTGTCTGATGTCTCTCTCCATCATATCCTATTCTTATGTTGCTGTCTCTGTATCTTGTCTGGTGTCTCTCTCCATCATATCCTATTCTTCTGTTGCTGTCTCTATGTCTTGTCTGGTGTCTCTCTCCATCATATCCTATTCTTCTGTTGCTGTCTCTGTGTCTTGTCTGATGTCTCTCTCCATCATATCATATTCTTCTGTTGCTGTCTCTATGTCTTGTCTGGTGTCTCTCTCCATCATATCCTATTCTTCTGTTGCTGTCTCTGTGTCTTGTCTGGTGTCTCTCTCCATCATATCATATTCTTCTGTTGTTGTCTCTGTGTCATGTCTTATGTTTCTCTTTAGTTTTGCAATCCAAATTTGGAGCTATTGGAATTGTAACATGTTGTTCCATGTACATGGTGTAATTTACTGATGGTCCCCTAACTAGCCCCATAGGGGATATCCAAATTCAACCCACATTTACCACAGGCATTACGATTGGGTCGCGTGCAGTTGCATTCTGAATTGATTATTACTTGGTGTATGGGCATGTGGGCAACCTTCATTTCGTTGTGATGCAGTCACAACCACAAGTCTCACTAAACTCAGTTTTGGACAAGACTGACTTTATGACCAAAAATTATCAAAATTTTCCGGCGGAATTGTGCCATGTTTATTCTGGTGATAACTGGATCACTGGCTGTCTCATGGAGTGTGTGAGGGTGAGTGTCATGGTCAGGATAGCCTGAACTCAGAGCCTGGTAGAATACCAAGAAAACCGTAGTAACTGCAGTAGAACATGGTGGAACAAAGCCAGATGGCAGTAACTTCACTTACTGCTGTTTCCTTGGTTTTTACTGGGATTTTGTAGTTACATCAAATTTGACCCTCCATTTTCTCTGGAAACAGAGATAATTGAACCAGGACACTTTGTCACAAGATATCAACAGATAATATGAAGCCTGATTTACGTCTGAACTCATCTTTGACCAAATGTGTAGCAGCAGTTTGCAATTATACGGCAGAATAGCTGTGCACATAATCCTAATACCTCTTCATGGACTACATTTGAACACTTAAACATTGTCTTCTTTTAGGGCGGGACCTGGTGTCGGTATGGTCACATTGCCTAGTGGTTAGAACGTTGGGCCAGTAACTGAAAGGTGGCTGGTTCGAATACCCGAGCCGTCAATGTGAAAATCTGTTGGTGTGCCCTTAAGCAAGGCACTTAACACTAACTTGCTTCATGGGTGCTGTACTACTATGCCTTACCCTGGAACACAACACATTTCACTGCACCTCTCTGGTGTATCTGACAATAAAAACATATATATTTTTGGCAATTCCAACAGTAAGTAATTTAACAATGCTGGTTATAACTCTTGTTGACGTTGATCCAAGGACATCTTCACTTTGCATTACCCTCTTACTGCAGAAAAATATTCTCATGGAAATCATGTGACTTATAGTTAGAGAGAAGGATTCTGTAAACGCACACTGCTACAAGCAGGAAACAAGGTATGGACAAACCAGAAATGTGACATTTCTGTTTGATAGTAACCCTGAATGATGAATGTGTGATCTATCTTGTCATCTTTTTGGCCAACCACATTGGAACATTCTAATCTTTAAGGACATGGAAGTATGGAGTCATTGTTTTTCTGGAAGGTGTCTCCATGGTGATAGGAGGGACAGGAGGCAGACTAAGGGCAAGGAAGCCACCTGAACTACTGCCCTACAAAGGCAAAAGAGCAGTATCAAGAAATCTAAATATGTTGATCAACTTTCTTGTTGTTTATCTGTTTGATGGAAACGGTTTGATAGTTGTTACTACCTTCCAACTCTGTTTAATGGTGTTATGTAATCGTGTTTTCACTGTTTTCAATGTTGTATTATAGTAGGCCTAAGGTTATTTCATCTAGAGAATGTTTACACTTAAGAAATATTTGACTTTGTATGACTATCATTATAATGCTG